>NC_082385.1:9847389-9912389 GCF_031168955.1 Gadus macrocephalus
AGATAATGTGTTTTAAAGATTGGCATCAATTATTAACCATAAAAAAATAATGAGATTAAAATGTGCATTTAAGCCTTTTGCAAGCTCAATTTGTTTTTACATAATGAAACACCATTAAAAACTTTGTGGGCTGTCAGACAGCAGCAAGACAAATGAAAGGAGCTGACCTCCTTTCTCTGGAGGGTATCCGGAGGCCAGATCTAGCTGCTTCCAGTGAGGCTTGGGGAGTGTCTTCCAGGGAAGCAATCAGCAGATTAACCACAGCAATAACATTAGCATTGTCTCTACATCCTCACCTTTGTGTAGTGTGAGGGCGTGTGTGTCTGTGCATGTGAATATGTATGTGCATGTGTGCATTTGATATTGGTATGTGCGAGGTGTGTCTGTGTGTGTGTGTGTGTGGGCACAGCTGAGTTTGCATGTTTGTGGGCCTGTGAATTTGTGTGCATGTGGACGTCTGTGCACGTGCATGTGGATGCATGCATGTGTATATATGTCTGTCTGCATTTGCATGTTTCTCTGTGTGTGCTTGTGTGTGCGTGCGTGCGTGCATGAGGGTGCGTGCATGCTTGTGTGTGTGCATGTGTGTATTTGCTACGGGGTTAGGGGCGTCTTCTACCATTCAGCCGAAAGTATTAGATGGCTATTGACGGCGGTCACCTTGGCCTCACACACAACAACACCTCTAATGAAGACCTGTGGAAACACGGTAGAGTGGAATCACAGCCACCTCGCTCTCCCTCTCTCCCCCTCCCTCTCTCTATCAGGTCGTCCACATTGTGTTTGTTTACGCTCAGGGAGAAGCGGGACCTGATTAGCCACTCTGTCTCCGTCCGCGGCCAAGGTGCCCCACCTCTTCACACTGAGGGTCCCTTCACTAGTAGCAGGGGGGCGAGGTGTTAGCATGTGGCTATTATTTGTAGCCCATATCTAAAGAGGGGATCTTAAGATAGATCGTGATTGATTACACAGGCCGGCAGAGCGGCCCAGGGGACACAAAGGAAAGTGAACCTGGCGGTAAAAAAACGAAGCTTACACGTGAACTGGGCTTTTTCAACGTTTTTCTAACAGCGTGGTCTGCACGGTCTGAATATTTCGCCAAATATAAATAAATCCTCTGCTTTTCTCTGTGCATACGCGCGAGGTTCTTTGTATTCTCATAGGGCCAGGCAGTATTTCAGTGAATAACTTTTAATTTTTTTCCAGAAAGGGAAGCAAGGTCAACCAGTGCGGGTTCCACCCTTTCTTGCCGTCTGCTTAATGTCCGCCTAAAACTAGCACTTAAAAATAGTACTTAGCATCATTTAGCATCTCATCCTTGCTATTTCTGTTGTTAACAGGGTATGGGTTACCCTTACAATTGCAAGTGCTTGGCCCTTGTTTCGTTGAATATTTTTATTCTACAGACAGCGATATATTGTTGTTTCTCTTTCTTTTGAAAAATGCACTTATTGTAAATCGCTTTGGATAAAGCGTCTGCTAAATGCCCTGAATGTAAATGTGAATTAAATATATATGCGTAAGGTTCTTTGTATTCTCGTAGACTGGGCAGTATTTCAGTGACTAGTGTTGAAGCTGTTTCCATAAAGGGAAGCAAGGTCAACCTGAGCGCGTTCCACCCTTTCTTGCCGTCTGCTTAATGTCCACCTCAAACTGTGTGGTTACTTCAACCATGGGTATAAAAAGTATGAAAGTGCAAAGTCCATATTGAACCCTCCCTCTCCACATCTGGCAATCGCTCCACAAAACAACGTGCAAAGCGACAATTTGCAGTGAGACCTTCAAGTCAAATCGGGACAGATGTAACCTGCAGACTCCACACACGTGGATCCTGCCTTAAAAGTGCTGAGAAATGCTGCTCCAAGTGTAAGATTGGTGTCTGGTCCTCCAGACCGGCTTCCTGAGCCCAAGGGCGGTCGCATTGCCCTTCTCCCTTCACACTTTGCTCCTATTTTCACTGCCGACCCGTCATGGCTGTTTTCTCTCTCAACAGTAAGGGGAGCCCCGACGGCGGGTGTTCTGCTGCCCACGCGGCTGCTGCGTGATGTTGTTGCAGAAAGCCTAGATCTGCGTTTCCTCAGGTCCCCAATGCACGCGCTCAGCTATGACAACGCAAACCCATGCCATGTGTGCTCATGGCCTGAGGCAACTGTGTGTGTGTACGTGTGTGTGTGTGTGTGTGTGTTTGATTGGAGCTTTGGCGGCTGTGGGTATACACTGGGTAATCATTGCGGTTAATGGACAGGACTGCGTTTCAACACTCAACCCATCATTTTGTCGCTGGATTTTCTCCCCGCCCTCTTAGGAGAGGCATTAGGTTGATGGGATGTAAAGATGGCGGCTGCTGCTGTTCTGATCAGCGTCAACATCGGAATATTATTCTGGAAAAAGGTTGCAACTTCATAAATATGTGTCTTTGTTGTGTTTCAACAAGGTACCGCTGTCAACATTAAAACGTTGCATGTCAATTAAAGGTTATGATATCAAATAAAATTGGGTTCTGAAACTATCCTCCTCAGTTTGACTGTAGGTTTGAGCAACGATGCTTGAACGCCACATCGCAGTCGAATGATGAAGCTGAAATTCAGACCAACCTGCCTTCATAACTATTGTAGCTGTTGGCTCAGCAGAACCCATCTCACGGATTTGCATTATTATTGCTGCAGAGTCCCTTATAGAAAGTGTGTGGGTAAATTATTGCGGAAATGATCAGACCTGAACAGCAGGTGCGATTAGGAGCCCCCGCAGCAGTCTAATTTAAGTCCTGTAGATCACAGTCTAATTAAAAAACATGTATTTAAGTTAACATCGGTTGCGGCCTATTAGAGGTCTAGATTTAACTTATAATTTCAAACACTGCGTCAAACAAGTTCATAAGCCGATATTTTCAAATATTGATTCAATATCGTGGCGACCACGGGCATGGATCCCAGTCCCGAGTGCCGCAAGGGATCCTGGGAAGAGGCCTCCTAGGGGCAGAGACGCGTGGGGTTCAAGTGTTTGGGTGTACCTAGGAGGTGGTGGAGTTCAGTTGGTTCGATGACAGTTGTTGTGTTTCTGTGTGTACTATATGTGGCCATTAAAGACCCTAGCAGTCGTGCGGTGTATGGGACTCCAGAGTTGTGTAACCGTTTTTACCGTGCTGCTCGCCACAATATTATTGTGTATCACACAAGCACTCTAACTCCTCGCTGGAGCTCCCTGGCCATTGTCCCTGGCAACTCAAACCTTTTCTCTCTTCCTTTATTTTTAGCACGTTTCACAGCCTGCTGTTAGCGGCATACCGTCAAACTATCCTTTCAACATCGGCCGTTAAGTGCTCTGAATGTATATACCATAATATACTAGGAATGGAACACACGGTAAGGCTATAAATAAGTTGGGCTTGACTTGGCGTGACTCTCTGCGTTTTAAAATGGTGCACTTAAAAAGGAATAAAAGAGCAGACAGGAAGCAGCCGGCTGTACTGCCGTGGAAGTTCACTTCAACAAATCTGACGCCACATTTGAATGTTGAACAGAAAGGGCGTTGGAAGATAAGGAAGCACCGCAGAGTCGCTCACCAGCTTCCGCAAAAGACTCAAGAGTCACCTGTTCAGAGTTCCCCTGGACTCTGCATAGCCTCCCTGTCCCATCCCTCCTACCTATTGTATGTTGTACTGTACGTCATGGCACTTAATGCACACACTTTTGTCTGTCATTATTTAGTTATAAATAAAGTTGCCTATAGTACTTAGTTATGTAGCATCTTATCCTAGCTAGCTTTGTTGTGTATGGGGAATGGGTTAACCTAGCCATTGTTAGTGCCCTACACTTGGTGCTATGAACATCCTTACTGTCCCGACAGCATTACATTTTTTTTACTTTTTTTACAAATGGACTTATTGTAAGTCGCTTTGGATGAAAGCGGCTGCTAAAAGCCCTAAATGTAAATGTAAAGTTGAAAAAATTGGCAGCTGAAAAAGCTGAAAAGAGCTGTGAAATACATGCAGGGAGGGAGTTTAATGAAACTCTTTGAAAATTGTTCCTGACATTTTTTGCCATGGCCAATAACGTGTGAAAAATTAATCTTCACTTAGTCAGAGCAATTCTAATCCTGTTAACTCCCACTGAGTGAAACTCAACGTACAGCGACTGGGGGTCCGGACAACAGCTAATGCCTTAGCAAGGCACATGGAAATAACTAAAGCCATATGTGACACATATGGCTAGTTAGCCTGTCCCTCACATTGCCTTTGAGCATTAATTCCGGATTTAGTTAAATTTTTACCTTCCATTTAAGGTCAAATTACTTAGACTCCATCAAGGGAGTGTGTGTAGATGTTATACACATTTGTCTAATTTGAGAGTGATTTGTGTGTTTTATCTGCTTTTATTTATATTTTGTTGTGTTACTCATGAAATGTCACATTTCAGAGTATACTTTTGTAAAGCTTGTGAGAAATTATCAATAATGTACACTGTTTAAATTGGATTCTTTCCTCTCATACTTTAAGTGTTGAAAGTTAGATTAAGACAAACGACACAGCATCAGCTTGGCGATGAATGGCAGCTTTTAAAACATGATTAGCATCTGGAAGCGGTGCATTGGCCTGTCGTTTTTGACAGTTCGCTACATAGCGAGAACAGGTGCAAGAAGCTAGCCTTCTAGCATAGCAGCTGCTTTATTGAGTGTCAAGAGTGTCAGTGTGTGACAGAGAGGGAGAGGAGGACAAACTGATAGCAACTGTCTCACGCTCTAAACATATTGATGCTGAAAGAGTAGGGCGGTTTTTATACCATTCCCATTAATGCCACTTATTGCGATTGGGATTAATCATAACATTTACACATCGTGGTTAAATGTCCACTGGAAAGTAGCTGAAATCAAGATAATGGAGAACAAGTGTTGTTATTAGCGATGGCTCAGGTATCCCATAAAATAAGGCCTGATTGAATATTATTGCCTGCAATACGGGAAAATAAGGTTGAAAATATGTGTGCTAAAAAGTCACAGCAATTTAATAGGACAAAATACAGCAAGTTGTAAGTTATAGACCCTGAATCTGGATAAAATGCAAATCTGCACAAATAACTGATAAGATTAGTGATTTTGGCGGTAGACAGTAAACACGGCCACGGCGAACGCAACACCTCACCACCCAACCCTCTGAGAGCCAAACTCACTGTCAGTCTGAGTTCAAGCGAATCACTTAACCTTTTCACAAGTTTCCTTCCATTCTGTACCCCGGCTGTATGCTTTCCATTTAACAAAACAAAACAAAAGCTTGACAGGAGGAAGAGCGGCAGCCAAGTCTCTAATCCCACAGCGGTTCATATTTTAACATAATGTTTCACTTTATATATATATCTTCTTTTTTTTTGACACAGTAAAAGCCCCTTTCTCCAAAGACAAAAGGCTTATTAAATCCAACCTACTCCTCACATTCCCTCTGAAACCATCCCCACAATTACTTAAACAACATCCAGGCCTTTCCCTCCGGGCTGTGAAAGCTTAGTGTTCTCCAGAAATGTACGACGCACTGAAAGCGCCACCATCGGCAGCGAGTGTGCTTCGTGGACAATTATGGTGGAGTATGATTGGTCTACTGGGGAACTGCCACAGGTAAGGACAGACACACGATGCTCAGGAGTTCTGAAGCATTACTTGGATTCTTATTATCCATATAATAGGGATTAGCAGTATAAATCAATGCCAATTTCATGGTTTTTCGGGTCGTCTCCTTAAGCCTACGGTAACATATATAGAAAATACATAGAAACCAGCTGAGATTGAAAGGAAAAGCCAGTCTTATATCGCTTGCCTTTTTGGTACTTGTCGTCTATGACCTCTGAGGATTTGAAGTCTAAAACCCTTTGAGGTTATCTAACCCTACACTGACTGATAGCAGTCAAAGGTGAGGTGTTATTGGGATTGAAGATGCTGTAGTATTTGAAAGGTGTAAAGACAGAGCAGAACAGGGCAAGTTTTTGAAACTAAACAAAGAGAAAATCCCCTCTTGCCAAGTTTGTAAAAGTTTCTCTGCCGTTGAAGTGTTGCATTTCACACAGCTGCGATTTGCAGGCAAGATGGATTCCCTCAGCCAATCAGGGATGAGCTGCATTGATTGGTAGAAATAAGCAGGGTATTCAATAAAAAATCCAGATCACCTCATACATGGGCAAGAGAAGGCAACGCAAACAAATATGTTCACAGTGTACTTCCCTAATAGCTGATGCATGGCTTTGGGATTTGTAACCAATTCCACTCCAATTATAACTCTTAAATCTTACCTAGAGCGCGTTTAAAGTAGCAACACATAGAGGTATTCCTCAGGAAGACGCAAGGCGCAGCCCTTTAGGCTGTGGGCGCAGACGACTCTCAACAGGAACACCATGTGAAAGAAGAATTGCATTAATAAAGACGACTCCAACACATAAGCACAGCAGAAAACCATCTTTGTGTTGTGAGCCGTGAGCCAGAAATCACCCCCGGCATAATTTCTGCAACAATAAACTATGCAAGGTAAAACGGTTCTGCAGATTTATATTTTCTAAACACTTTGTTGCAGGCAGGATTATTATTGCAGTAGTGACTAACGGTATGCAAACTGCATTCTTCTATTGAGTCTCCCTTACCAACCATATTTAACAATTCCCAGCTGATCTCAGACATTTAGCCTCTGAAATATGAAGAAGACCATCACTGTGCTTCCTTATCGCAGACAACACACCTCAGAGACGCACATAAACGAGACACAATAACCACATACGTCTTGTTTCCGTTCAGACAGGAGCTTCCTGAGAGGATTGTGTATGTGTGTGTGTCTCCTAACTCACGTTGCTGTCACACACACTCACAGCAGCAAACTCACACTGCAAAAAGCCAGGAGTCTGGCTTATTTGTCAGGTAATCTGGCTTCTGTATTATGGAGGCTTTCAGCCTTATAACTCACTCCTGGGCAGAAGACTCATTTACATACGGCCTGGGACTTCACTGACACACCCTGTCTTCACAGGCTGTCTTACAGTGGGACCTCATCTTTATTGTTGATGGGCTATATTAACCTGGGCTAAAACCCCTCTCCCATGCATTCCCACTGGCCAACCATGCAAACCAGTCACGTAGACTTTCATCATAACGAGTGGGCATTGATTACCAGGCAAAGGGGTGTGCATCTGGGGCCAAGGTTGGCCTGCCTGCTCCCCCCCCCTTTCCCCCCCAAAAAAGTTTGATTGGTGATTAAAAGTTAAAGTTGTTGTGAGGTATACACAATATATCACCACTCTGCAAAGGCATTAACAAACTGTTTCCTTCCAGTCTCAGTGTCGATGTCCAGCTCAAAATATAGCTAATATCGGTTATTATCTCTATTATAGATAATTCATGTTCTGAATTGCATTTCATATCTTTTTGAGATGATCTTTTAAAACACAGACCGAAGTTAAACAGAATGTAAAACACTTGCGTGGTAAATTCAAGTTCAAACTTTATTGACAATTTGCAGTACAAAGGAGCTCCGACTTTCATTCTGGAAACAGAAGGTAGAAGGCCACACACTGGAGCTGAGGAACAATATAAAGTCCTAACTAAAACTGTTAAAAAGGTGGAGGAGGAAGAATTAACAAAACAAACTAACCCTTCACAGAAGGATGAGATGCAGGCCTCTGGCAGCCATGGGGCTCTGTTGTGAAGTCATAACACTTTTTCTGGTTTGACAACTTCTGGCCCTGGACAGGTGTGTGAGTGTTTGACTGTAGGTCAGGAACACATGATCCATCTTTAGTTACTTACTGAACGATACACACAACCCAGTGTCCCAACAATTATTTGTTGCGGCCTCAAAAAAAAAAAAGGCTAGGGAGAGAAATTGATATGGTTTGCCGGTGACAGTCGGTTGCATCATGCTGATTGGCTGGGGGGAATTGTTACCCCAGATGTCATCATGATGAAGGGGTTCCTATTGGAGGCTGGTCGTTCGAACCCCCTCCCTCTTCAGGTAGTGGGCTGGAAGGTTTTCGAGGCAGCAAGCATCGCACGCACTTTGGCCATCAGATCCTGAAAGACAAAAAAGAAAAGAAAATGTAATAATCTTTTGCTAACATTTATAAAGAAAAGAAAAATTCAAAGAATAAAAAATACTTTTAAAAATAAGGAAAAACAATTCACTCCATATATTCAGCAAATATTTCAAGACTTAAAAGGGACTGCCATTGAAACAAGACTAGTTTTATCTTCTCCCGTATATTCTGGTTTCGTGGCTGACTATTTTAACAGCCCATTCACCGCCCATCCTTATGATGACAGTCAGTGAAAGCCCTGCAGGGGACGGCTGTACCACCCCACATTGCTCTGTCCATCCCTCTGAACGCCTCCCTTTAATAGCCCCCATACAGCACGCGTAAAGAGGAGCCGGCCGCAAAGCAGTTGCTGAAACGAGGGCCGTAAAACAGCACCTATCGACCTTCTTGACACAACGCTCGTTACAGGAAAACTGATTCAAAATGATGGGCGAGATGTAAATATCGTTCACTGCGGGCCATGTCTCATCCCACGTCCCAGCTGAGTCTCCCTGTTACCACCCCCTCCCCCTGTTAAAGCTAGGGCAGGCAATTTAGAGAAACAGCCAGAGCAAGCTTGATTTTGAAAGTATTCAACCCAAAGTAATTCCATTCCTACGCTAGCTTTATCATAGTGGCTCGTACTAATGTTAACATCGACTGGGATTCGATATGACCCCGTGAATGGGGTTGAGAACCATGACCGACTGGAGAAGATTGTCGTCTGGTGGTTTCCAACCCGTTACTGGTTGGTGGCCTTATTTCTTCATCGGCAAATTACTGCGGTTTTAACTTTTCACATTATTATGCATAAGCTTCCCCACACGTGGTTTTAACACAATCAGCGTCCGGCTCTCATATCAATGTCCCAGTGAAGTTCATTATTCACTTTTTAACCTTGCTTATCAGAAATAGAAATGTTTGTTGCTACTGCAATTAGGATTGTTCTCTGCCTAGCTTGTAGGTCACTTTCGATTAAAGTGTCTGCTAAATGACCAAATGTAATGTAAATGTAGTTTTCCTGGGGCAACTAATCATTAGGCACCCTATTTGTATGTAAGGGACATTCATCCATCAACATTTGTCAAAATCTACAATGCTCTGAAATATCCATCGCTCGTTAGCCACCGACCTCCCACGACCCCAAACACATGTCACCCCGAGTGGGGCCCCCGACCCACATGTTGGAAAACACAGGTCGATCTGTCCTAATCACCTCCCTACCCCCTCTCTAGAGACACGGCTCTCTGGAAAGAGATGAAGCACAGGAACACTTGAAAACACCTTGTGTGCGGCAGCCGCGCACAAGAACAGGCCGCACCGACGACAAGGACACCAGATTGGTTTTCTGCACCAAACTAAAAAAGCGGAGGGTTGTGTTGTGTACAATGCACACAAACAGAGACATCGCCGCAATGATGCAATTTCAAACTGGCTAGACGCTGACCCCACCGGAGCTGGCGAAGCCGTATATTGTTCTCCATCTATGGTTTTATTAAAGAAAGTAGGGCACACTGCTCGGCTCGTACAGCATCATCGATCCAGGCTAGATGCTAAAGTGAATCATTGGTCGAATCAAAAGAAACTTTTAAGCAATGTCCTTCCCAAATAAAGTTACTAATGAAAGATAGGACACAATGATATACGGCAAGGTGGAATACTAATTAGAATAAGAGATGCCATTTTCTTAAAATGATGGCATAAAAACTAAGTAGAGCACATGGTGAGAACATCACCACTAGTAATAATAACAAATATTTTAAGGAAACAGAAAAATAAACTATGACAAGCTGAAAGGAGAGCCCACGAGATGATGACTGACCAGGCCGGAGACACAAAGACAGAGGGGGGGGGGAGAGAGACAGAGAGATATAGACAAACATAAGGAGAGAGACAGAGACATAAAGCTATAAAACTCATCTCAGATAAAGAAAACAAAATGTGACATAAGCGAGTGTGTGTGTGTGTGTGCTTGGGGTGTGTGTGTGTGCTTGGGGTGTGTGTGTTTGTGTGTGCGGGGGATTGGGGTATGTGTGGCGACGGTGAATGAAAGAAAATGGCAGGAAAGTTCTGGGCCTGGACTCTGGAAATGTAATTAGAGGGCAGACAGGGAAGAGAGAGAGGACCAAGGCTGGAATTAGTGGAGAAGTGCTCGCATATGAATACAGATTAGGGCGAGAGTGTGTGTGTGTGTGTGTGGTACATCAATGCGAGCTTGAATAGAGGAAGAAAAGAGACACAAGTTTGAAGAAACACACACACACACACACAGTGACTGTAGAACACTGTGGTTTATGAGCAACACCACACAAGGAAACGGACGCACACCTCTATTAATAGACAGACCGCGCAAGCTTAAAGAAATACTAAACACAGAGAGAGAGAGACAGAGACAGAGACAGAGAGACAGAGACAGAGAGACAGAGACAGAGAGACAGAGACAGAGACAGAGAGAGAGAGAGAGAGAGAGAGAGAGAGCAGCCAGGCCTGAGACAAAGTGACAGAAAGTAGGAGAGTCGAAGGGACAGAAGTGCCAGAGAGAGGCGGTCAGATTATCTAACTGGCTCTCTCCATGCAGCTTCTACCTGCTCGGCTGGCTGCTATAAAGTTAGGCTGGCCAGCGTGTCCACGGCTGGATTAAGAGCTCTTAGGCTGGGGAGAATCTGAATTCGTTAAGCCTCGGTTTGCAGCCTTGGAACCTCTCAGTGTTCAACAGAAACACATCCTTTCTCAATCCCACTGGATCCACGCATTAGAGCAAGGGTGCCAACAGCATGGCTGCAGACTTCAGGGATCTGGCCCAGAGGTCACACTCTAAATAGATAAGAACCTTTACTTTTTAGACACATTTCTTCGAACTAGAACAAAAATGCAGTTCAGCAAATCAGCACAGAGCGGTGATGATTATCAATATTCCAATTACACCTGTTGCTCTTTTATTTATTTCTTCGATAATCGATTATAGTTACACACATAACCAAGAATGATAATCATCTATAATACATCATTTTATAATAATAATTTTAAGTCCATGACAGAATAACAAAGAAAGACACTGGTGTGACAAACACACAAATAAATAAATAAATAAACAAGCATCCAATTTAAGGCTTTCAGATGTGCTCTATTAGACCCGTCAGACATCCAGTTGACCTGTGTGAATCCGGCATGCTAATTAGCATCGGCGCTGTCAGAACTCCTCCACGGGAACGCACAAAGTTGGGCAGACAATGCTCTCCGACAGACAGCGCAGCCTCGCTCTGTGCGGCCCAAGCCGTTTCACAAGCTTGGCAACGGGGAAACAAACTTGATAAAAAAAAGACGAGAAGGGGAAGACGTTGATTAAACTCCTAATTAGCACGAGACAAATGCCAAAGAGGCGGCCGAGTGTGAGGCCCCCAGGCTGGTGGAGCGAAGGCGGTGCGTGGAGCCAGCGGCCGGCTTTATGAGCCGGGACCCCCCCCCCCAACGACCCGTACAAACACCTATTAACGCTCAGCTAACCAACACAGTGGCGCTCTGATCACACGGCGCGATGGCGAGCCGAGCAAGGCGGAGAGCTGCTGATGAGGAGCTTGATGTGGCCACGCCTGGGCGCCTCCGCTGTTAACGGCAACCAGAACGGCCTCTCCGTTTGGATGAGGAAAGTACGACGTCAAACAGGTCAGGCATTTACTCTCACAGGGTCAGGATGACCAAGTTGTTGTACAAGGCTCTGGATGGGGTTTTACACGTTCTCTTTGTGTAAAGAATGGTCAGAGAATACTATGCATAAGCACTGACAAAGTACAACAAAGTACAAAAATTGTTGAAATGACCACTGTGACCACTATCAAGCCGTTTTGGATTCATATGTATGCGTACACAGACATTGTGGATGGGGTTACATATATATATATATATACATATACACACACAGTGCACACATATATACATACACACACACACACACACACACACACACACACACACACACACACACACACACACACACACACACACACACACACACACACACACACACACACACACACACACACACACACACACACACACACACACACACACACACACACATATATATATATATATACACACACACACACACACACACACACACACATACATACATACATACATACATACATACATACATACATACATACATACATACATACATACATACATACATATATACACATATATACATATATATACACATATATACATATATACACATATAATATATATACATATATATACACATATATACATATATACACATATATACACATATATACACATCTATAATATATATATACATACACATATATACACACACACACACACACATATATATATATTTTTTGTGTATTTGTATATATATGCGAGTGGGTTTGTGTGTATAATCCATATATATTGGAACCACTAATCCCACTGCTCTACACCAGTACTCAGTCCCTTCCACACACCCCAGCCTCAGTGACCGGAGCTCCAGCCTGGAACTCCACCAAAGCGGGGCTGAAAGAGCCTGGGGTTGTTCACTCAGGCCCTGCAATACCTGCCCTTCATCACAGACAAACGGCTCCCTCTATTCTGGTGCCTGTGGCTCCCCATTCAGCCCTCAAAACCAGAACATTAGTGTGGAGTGGAAGATAGGAATAGTGTAGACCCCGATCACATCGTTCAAGCCGGAAACAAAACAAGACGACAGGGAGTTTGCTTTGAGCTTCCAGTGCATTGCTTATAGGTTCATAGTCTTTCCCTGACATGGCCGTGGGCACAGAGCGCTATAGACTATGGTGTTACTAAGTCCTCAAACCGTCGGGGTGCTGCCATAGAGCGTAAAGTACATCTAGTTTTCCATAGTTTCTTTGAATGACTCCGTCTCGCCATGAGCCATTATTCTGGATCCTGTGGTGTGAGAGCTATCGCTGTGTTAAGTGTTGCAATGGAACGCAGAGACGCCACCCGCTGTAAGACGATGCTAATGAATGCATAAACACGTTGCTAAACAATCAGTGTATACCGGCATCAACACCCCGCGCAGACACAAAATATGCTGTTTGAGTGAGTGTTCAACACTGGAGCCTCGGAATCAGCATAAAGGCAGCGTGTCCTCGACCTGCTCTGCATCAACAATGACCTCGCCGCCTCTTATCAGGAGGGGATGAAAGGGCTGGACATGATAAAGACAGAACACCGATATATCCAGGATGCAGATAAAGAGGGCCACAAACGCACGCATTAGGAACGGGATACAGATCAAGTGCGACGGAAGGAGGTATCATTGAAGTGAGGGCAGAATTTGAGGCTGCATGATTAAGACAAGAAATTCTTATGGGATTATTTGGCCCTATGTTGTGCTGACGATTATTCATTGTGATTAACAGACGATTGATTTTCTATCTACCACGCCCGCCTACTGTGAACGAAAAACTAGATGAAAGCAAATGCTGAGATGCAACGTTTCTTTTATTTTAACATGAGTACCCACAGAATATGCTGTATTGATGTTTTTTTTTCGAATTTGTAACGTTTATCAATTAATTGTGACGTTTTGCTCGGATGAAACAGAGATGGAGATCTTTGGGCATTGGGAATTCAAAAGGGGTAGTGTGAGGCTGGCTCCACCCCAACACTGCCAAAGCCCGGGCGAACACACAAACCCCTGCGGTGAAGTGGAGTACTGTGGGGGCGGTGGGAACATTGGCTCCGAACTGAGGGGAGAACGGATTGAACACAACACTGGGGATGGGAGGGTAGGAGGGGGGGAGAGAGGTGCTTCAGATTGCAAAAAGAGAAGAGAAGTTTGGGAGAGGGATCCCCAAGCAAAACAAATGTGGTTCCACCACAGAAATGAATGTGTGTTTGTGTATGTTTGTGTTAGGGTGTGATACGTTCTTGAGCGTACGGGCCTCTGTCTATGCGTATGCATTCATCATTTATTGTATTTTTATTTAACCTATATTAAACCGATGAGATTTAACATCTCAATAACAAGCGAGACCGGGCCAAGGAAGCAGCAGAATTCCATCAAATACCGTACGTGCAGGTGTGTGTGTGCGTGTGTGTGCACACGGGGGAATATAGCATGTAAGCATTGGAGTGGTGGTGCAGTGTCATCATGCATAGCAGCCACGCTGGGTAGCTCTGGCTGTTGGGTCGCAGCGCCACGGTCAAACGGCAATCAGGCAAGATATTGAGGAGATGGAAAATCAAGTGCAAATACCTGAGTGATTTTGGCCTGAACGGAGGACACTATGGACGAAGACACAGCACTCTCTTTCTCCTGAGACGCAGCCCTGGGGTGGGGGGACGAGAGACACAGGGAACGAGTTGCGTTAGCTTTGTGCAGAATTCATGGTTTCTGCTGAGTGATGCAGAACCCGTTCCAGATGGAGAGAGAGGGGGCTTGCATCAGATAGGAGGCAGAGAGAGAGAGAGAGAGAGAGAGAGAGAGAGAGAGAGAGAGAGAGAGAGAGAGAGGAGAGAGAGAGAGAGAGAGAGAGAGAGAGAGAGAGAGAGAGAGAGAGAGAGGAGAGAGAGGAGAGAGAGAGAGAGAGAGAGAGAGAGAGAGAGAGAGAGAGAGAGAGAGAGAGAGAGAGAGAGAGAGAGAGAGAGAGAGAGAGAGAGAGAGAGAGAGTTAGGGTTGAGAGATCAGGGATGGGCATTTGAAGGCATAACAATATTCGAATATTCGATTATTATTTTTTGAGTAACAGGTTAACCGAACTACAAAAAAAAAGGAAAAAAAGTGTAGCACACTCATAATGTAGCCTGAAGTTCTTCCGTGATCTGGCCTTAACTAAGTAAGGAATAATCACCGAGAGGCCGGGCAATAAACAGTTTGATATGCCCGGTTCGTCTCGGGCGGTAAGCCGTCCACGAGCCGGGCATATCAAACTGTTTATTGCCCTGCCTTCAGGTGATTATTCAGTTTATTCTACTTCGCGCCGGCCAACATAATAAAACAATTCATATACTTTAATAATTAGCCTTTTTCTTATTCGTATTGCATGCTTATTAAATGTATGCTCTGTTTAATTTCATCTCCCTCGAAAAGTAGTTCCCTTTAGAACTACGGTGAATAACGTTAGCTCAACTGTAGGTAACGCGTTTCTATAGCAACCACACAAGGCTGGATCTGATCTCACTAGTTTAACAACGTAGTTGTTACATTCGTATCAAGTCAGCTTTAATGACGATCGATCAAACATGCACTCCTTGGTTTATTTTTACAACGGACCTCATGTTGGAAATGTATGTGATAGAAAACGATACAAGCGGCGTATTGATCTACTGTGCTCAGTCAGTAGCAAGTAGAACCGACAAGTCAGCGGGCAATATGCCGGATTAATGCACCCCTCCCAGCCAATCAGAATCAAGCATTCTTAAATGAAGTAGAATAACTATTCCATCTTTAAGTCAAATAAATAAGGAAATCAAATCCAATTTGTTCAATTTATCTATTATTATTTAAAAGGAAAAGAACACTCAAAATCAGTATGCTGAATCTAAACGAGTTGAAACAAAACCATCAGTTTTGACAAGAATATGAATTGAACAGTATTGCATACTTAAGGCACAAACTGAAATTATATTAAAGTACATTTAATGCACAAACTGAATAGATTCAAGTAACTGAAGCACAACAGCAAAAAGAATAAGTACTGGTGGGCTGGGATATCAACTGAACTCAACTTGCAGCGCAATGGTTGCCTCGCATTATGCATGATGCGCATATAACAGAATATCAACAAAAATATATCATGTGTAAGACGGAAATACAGTATGTCTAAAACATTTCCAGTTAACATAACACATAAGCGCACCTACTGCATCACTCATTCTTGTTTAAAAAAATGAGCATATCTACGTGCTCGGGGGATAGGCGGGTGCAGAGGCGATTTACAATCAAGCCCGCCGTGGAAAAGACTCTCTCCACTGGAACGGAGGTTGCCGGTATAGCCAAGTATTCCAAGTATTAAATTGCATTAGTATGCACGTTTAATGAACAATATGTAATTAATATAGCTAATGAATCTATTTAATTAACTTTAGGCAAAAAAAATAAAAGCTGCTACAGCTAAAGTCGAAGACCCACGTCAGTTGGAATAATCGAATATTCAAATAACCGTGCCCATCCCTAGGAGAGATGGTAGGACAAGAGTCTGGATATTGTCCTCTGGCTGTTGCTAAATATCTTTAAAGAGTAGCATTTAGCAGAGAAACAACAGCCTCATCCACTGCCCAAACATATCTACCATTTTTAATTTCAGTGTTTAAATATAATTTTATATTAGCCTGGCTGTTGCGAAATAAACTATAATGTCTTATAATGTTGTCTTATATGGCAAAGGGAAAGATGTAAACTACCCACACTTTGAAACGCAATGTGATTGGTTGACGGGTGCGTACCTTGATTGGCCCAGGCTGGAGGCGGGGCTAGCCGAGGGTGAGTGAGCTGCGGGGGGTGAGAATGAGGGGGAGAAGGCGGAGCTTGCGCTCTGAGGCACAGCTCCCGAGGACCGAAGAGAGGACTTTCTCTTCTCGGGAGGGGACCTAGGACAAGACATCACCACTGTTTATATACATTTTACAAAACACGTTCATAAGTACATTGTAACAAAATAGATATCCTTGACATTCATATAGACAGAGTTGATACACCAGAGTATCTTGGTCCTAGTTAATCAGTATGAGATTCCAGCCAGCGCATATCAAGTTTAGATCTAAGTGATATTCCCCATGGAGAAGATCCTTTTATGGCTGCAACTTAGAATTGACCTATATGAATAATTATATTTTTTCCCCCGTCGACTAAATCCGAGCCAGCAGAGCTGAAAGTGAATAATGTGCTTGTTTTGTCTGATCAGCGGCCAGGAGAAACACCTCTCATGCTGTGATCAGCAAATGATCGGTGGCTTTACAATGTCAAACGCCACGCATTACTACACCCTAAGATGCAATGAATATTAAATCAGTGCTTTGTTCTGATCCAAGGTCAACACACTTTGGCCAGGATCGGATTCATAGCTGCAATCGGTGCAGCCACATAAGTTGGCGTGATGACATCATCGCTGCGGTGACATCATCAGCACCGTGACATCACCGGCGTGGTGAACTCGTCAGCGCGGTGACATCACCGGCGCGACGACGTCATCAGCACAGTGACATCACCGTCCTGGTGGTCAGCATCGGCCCTTTGGCGGTACGATGACATCACCGATTCGATGACGGCGACATCACGGGCCGTGGGTCCCGTCGTGGGCGTGCTGGGGCCCCGGGAGCGGTACCTGGATCTGGCCGGGCCCCTGCGGTGCTGCTGGTGGTGGTGGTGGTGGTGGTGGTGGTGGTGCTCCCTCTCCCTCTCCTCGTGTCTCCTCTCCGCCGAGGGGGCCCTGCGGTCCCTTCTGCCCGGCGACCGGGACCTGCCGCCACACACAGACGTTGACTAAATAACATGATCACATCACAGCCGCCCGCCCAGTCACTCATCCAACACCCACGCTCGGTTGAGTGAACGCGCACATTAATCAGACTACAACACAGGGGACACGCTGTTTACGAAAAATTCACTTTCTGCAGTATACTTTCTTTACATTTACATTTAGGGCCTTTAGCGGACGCTATTATCCAAAGCGACTTGCAAAAGTACATTTGCCAGAAGAAATAGAAACAACAATATATCGCTCTCGGGTGGATGTGCTTAGAAACAGGTGACAAGCCCTTACAATTTCGAGGTTAACTCATTCCCTGTGTGCAACAAAGAAAGCTAAGCTAAGATGCTAAGAACTATTTCGGTGTGTGCCAGGAAGTACAACATGCAATGAGGTCGTCCATCAAGTGTCAGGACATACAATAAGTGCGTAAGCGGGATGTATTTAGGGGAGTAAGGGAGGAGGAGGGGTGGTGGGAGGCGAGGAGGGAGGCTATGCAGAGTCCAAGTGAACTCTGAGCAGGTATTTGATGGGAGGTGAAGCGGATTTTAAGCCAGATATGCCAAATCGGTTGAAATATTGTTTGACCAAGCCAACAATCTAGCACAGAACCGAACAGCTACACTGTAAAGGGAACTAAAATATAGATGCCATTACCACAACAAAATTAAGCTTCATCATAGAGCCTATTTTCCCCTCATACATTATGCACAATAATCTTCTTTTATTATATAAGGCTTCTTGTAATAACACAAACGTGGTTCTTTATGTAATAAATCACTCTGAATAACGGTGACATGAGAGCTAGGCGAACACTAATGCAGTTTGAAAGTGAAACCAGGTCATCAGGACTCCTCCTGAACCGAGGTATCACACAGACCATTGGCATTGAAATGGGGATTTTGAGTATTTCGTCAATGTCTCATGTTTCTAACCCTGGATATTAATTCTGGGGGTTCCATGTCTGGCATGAAGTGATTTCCTGGGCCGCATTTGGGTGTTCTCGCCCGAGGATGCCTACAGGTACACTGCATACACAGGGGATCCAACTGAATACCTATGGGAAGCAAGTCAAACACGTGACTGGAATACCCCCCCCCACTACTATAGAGCTGGAGCTGCTACCATAGAGACCTGCATTCCACCTTAGGGCTTCATTGTCTCCCTCTCCTCCCTGAACTCTTTCCCTCAGAGCCAAGCTTCGTTCCTCCAAACTTCATCCGACTCGCACTCCCACCACACCCACCGTGGTGAAGACAATTCGTCGGGTTTGGGTCCCACCTAGTGTACGACTAAATTGCAGAGAGCTGCTAAGCTTGGGGGAAGTTCTTTGGAGAATACGAGGGGGTCCGCCTCGCTATCTGACTGATGGCGGCATAGTTTTCCATTGACTGCACACCCTTGGTTGGGTGATGACCGAAAGGACGAGATCGCGGGTACAAGCGGCCGAGATGAGTTTTCTCAGAAGGGTGGCTGGCGTCTCCCTTAGGGATAGGGTGAGAAGCTCAGCCATCCGTGAGGAACTCGGATTAGAGCCGCTGCTCCTTTACTTAGAAAGGAGTCAGCTGAGGTGGTTCGGGCATCTGGCAAGGATGCCCACTGGGCGCCTCCCTTGGGAGGTGTTTCAGGCACGTCCAGTGGGGAGGAGACCTCGGGGAAGACCCAGGACTAGGTGGAGAGATTATATCTCAATGATGGCCTGGGAACGCCTCGGGATCCCCCCGTCAGAGCTGGTCAATGTGGCCCGGGAAAGGGAATCCTGGGCCCCCCGGCTTGAGCTGCTCCCCCCGCGACCCGACCCCGGATAAGCGGATGACGATGAGGATGAGGATGCACACCCTTGCTGAAGAGACTGTCCCGTGCGTTTTGACAGCTTCGACCACCCCCCCCCCTCCTATGAAACCTTTGCCTGAATTTTTTAAGCCCCAGGCCTTTATTCCCCCTCTGAGAACACTTTAATTTCTTTATAAGAGTTCATGACCTTTTCCTTGTCATACGAAGATCTAAAGTGGAAATCAAACTTTGATCCGGCTGCATCGCATGCAGAGATCCGTTTGAACGCTCACGAAGCAATCACACACTCGTTCGCCGTGCCCCAGTTGTTTCAGTTGTTTACGATGGAGATCATCCCGCCGATTTTAAGCACGGCCACGCCCGCATTTGCATTTCAAACGGAGACATTAAACAAGAGAACGACGCGGCCCGGCACGCTGCCAACCCACTTAATCCCTTTCTGATTGGCCTCCCTCTGTGCGTTAAGAAGAAAATAAAAGCTCGATGTAAAAATGTTCTCATGGAAATGAATGGCCTTGGGACACGATGGCAGCCATATGCACAGAGGAAAGCTAATGAGGTTTATTAAAAAGGACCTTTGCGTGCCATTTATTGTGGTACAATGTTCACAGAGATTTAAATATGAACAGAATGAATCAAGAGTCTAAAGATGGAGCGGTCACAAGAACATTTGGGCTGTTTTTTAACCCTGGTTCGGTTTGATTCCAAATAATCTGAACGTTTTAATTTAACTCTTCTACTTTTAGGAACTATGTCATATAACG
Organism: Gadus macrocephalus; assembly: GCF_031168955.1. Lineage (NCBI taxonomy): Eukaryota > Metazoa > Chordata > Actinopteri > Gadiformes > Gadidae > Gadus > Gadus macrocephalus. Next base: position 9,867,430 of record NC_082385.1, read on the forward strand.
TTTGAACCCATAATTGATAGAAATGTATTTTAGAGTGAATTATTCCATTAAAAAAGGTACAATATGTAATTTCAGTTAAATCAATAAATGATTGATCTACTGGATTACTGTTTTCACGCGTTTCACAGAAATGAGGGGGCTAAGGGGATAACACGCCATTCCCATGCAACCATACCAAATCGAACATAGCACTTCCTCGATCAAAACTAGCTATTTCTCGTTTGAAATTCATTGTAAAATATTTGTATGTGTTTAATGTTACACATTGGGGATGGGCTGATGGTCGTTTCTATCGAATGTCGACGATAGATGGATCACATCGTCGATCGTCTCAAGTTGTTGATGGAAAAGCTTTTTTTTTTTTTTTATTATTCTTATTTTTTGCCGGAAAAACAGCGCTGTGGTGTGCTGTTTTTACAATTACCATCATAGTGTTGATCAGCAGAGAAATAGTCTGCCAAAGACGTTGACGTCTTTTAGCAACCGGACACGCTGGGGTTGATAATTTACCAGACTACTTGCGGAGTGCCAAGAAAGACGTGAATCAGGCCAAAATCCACTTCCCTTGACAGCGGTCTAGTTCGGTGTGCATAAAAGCACAGACGGACCAATTGCAAACTACTACAGCTGCTGATGCCATCTCTCTAAGTTAAAAAGTAGCCGTACCCACCCCAAACCAATCGGAATAAGTGTACACGTGTCGATTAAGCAGACTACACCACCTCTTCTATTCCGCATGGAATTCTATTCCGATCAGTGTCCAAAACTGTGATTCAGAAAAAATTATAAAAGCTATAGAAAGTTTAGATATTATTGAAGATACAGGTGTGTAGATTTGTTCAATGGTTTGAACAAAGGTAAACAGGGGAAAAATGAATTAGCTACGATGTGTTGAATTGTCAGAGGTTGACCAGACGGCTTCAATGAAACCAACTGAAAGTAGTAGAAAGGAGTACCCGTAGTTGCATCTGGCGTTACATGAAACAGTGATATTTACAACCCCCGCCCACCCGCATCAGATCGACTATTGACGATCGCTAGGGGGCGCAATCGGACGATGGAAGCTTGTAGACGATCGCCCAACCCTATTACACATCATACCTTTACGTATCTTAAGTCGCATAGTGTGGAAACAGGATTTACAATCAAACGTCATGTTAACAGAAGGACACAGAACTGACGTACACGTCACTAGGTGTTGTGGGACGATGAGCAGATACAGAATGTGCTGAATTAAACCCACAAACCCAACACTGTCTTCAACATCATTCAGCATAAACTGGAGGAGAAGGGATTTATGTTCACAACAGACGGGTGCCTGCCGAGTAAAAGGTACAAATGCTTGCAGCTTTTTTTCCTTTGTACACCCCTCAGAATTAATGCAATTCTTATTTGGTCGAAGCCAACAGACTAAGCTTGTGAAAGTGGCAGAAATTCCAAATAAGGTTCAGCATTTACAAAGTAACATCGATTTACCATCGACTGCATAATTTGATGAATGTCACACGAGAAGGGTGATAATAAGTTTTACAACGGATCAGATTCAGATACCATCCGGCTGGACAATAGTCCAAGTTATTAATTTCGAATTACAATTATTGTGTCAGTCTGAGAGAATGGCGATGAAATTGAAAGACACACACACACACACACACACACACACACACACACACACACGATTTGTAGCTTTATAAGATAAGGTCTGCTATGTTTGGTTGAAGATGAAGGGTTTGAGGGTTTGTATTTCCAGACCAATTGTGTTTTAGTCGGGAACCTCTCGGTTTATTTTCAATTTCCAAGCGGCTTTATCAACGGACGCACCCCAAAATGCCTCTAGACATAGTTGAACGGGCCAATAACTAATCAGAGCAATGCAATATGTTGCGTAGGGCCGGGCTCAAATTTTATTGATAGCGGATTCAACAAACTGTTCCACATAAGCAGCCATCTCGAGATGGCTGAGCTAATTAAACATCAGCTGGCATATTTGTCTGATTGCCAGTTGCTAATTATCAGCGCAACGGTTTGGCATATTGAAGTGTGTGTATGTGAATAGAATGTAAACATTGCAACAGCTACTTTCTCTGGTTGGGAGTCAGCTGTTTTGGGAAAACAAAGTCTCCCAGGACTCTCTGCGGATTATTGATATTTAAGGTGCTTGGGAGGGACGTGAAGAGATGCTACAGAGAGATGACACACACAGAGAGAGAGAGAGAGCGAGAGAGCGAGAGAGATTTGCAGGGGGATACATAAGGACTGATCATTGCTGCTAATGAGCAGCAAAAACCACTCCTTGGATATTCCATTCGTTGCCTGGCAGAAGCAAAAACAAAATAGATTTAAAGGAGAACACATACACAAACACAAAATCTCCATTAGACAGTTCGTCAGACAGGTATGACACTGAAGATGCAACGCAACAGGAACCAATTAAATAGCTCTAAATGAGGAACCATTACGTTTTCTAAAGGCGCTCCATAATCTGTCCTATTAAATCGAAGGCTTTGGTTCGCAGACAATAAGTAACACGTTAACGATCGTCAAACTGACATCCTCAAGCAGGCCAAGCTACAGGGGAGGCCAGAGGGCCCAAGTAATATGAACTGATGCACACGCACACACCCAATAACAAATTGGCTTGCTTTTCAAGGAGAAGACAATTCAACATTTGCAAAATATGGGGTGGAAATGATGTTGCTTAAGAGTCTGGACGTTTATTAACTACATATAACCCTTCAAATAGAGCAAACAGTTAAGAAATCGAGTCCTATCTGCAGTGATAAACTCTAAACCGTTTATTTATTTACAGGGCTGGTAAAATGCCCAGTAAATGGCTGATGAACTGATGAACTGAACTGATTGGGGATTCATTTCCAAAGGACGGGCAAGAAATTCAAAGTGGTTCGGGATTCTCCATTCCGAGTCGGCATTTGTATGGAACCATTTAAATTGTGAGGTTAATGCTTTTTTGCCATAATCAAGATCATCAGTTGCCAGTCAATTATCAGTGAGAATGTCGAGTTCAAATGTAATACGACTAAAGAGTTAGAATTGAAGTGTGTGTGTTGTGGCCGTGAGCCTACCTGGACCTCCTGGTTCTCCTGTAGGCGCTGGGGAGGGCGTGTCTGGTCTTCGACCTTGACCTGGACCTCTTCTTGTGCTTCTTCTTCTTCTTGTCCTTGTCCCGCCCTTTGCTGCGCTCCGGCTCCGCCCCCCTGGAGGTGGTGTGGGAGCGGGAGTGGGAGTGAGAGTGGGCCGAGGAGGAGGTGGCGGCGGTGGTGGTGGTCCCCTCCCTGGATCTGTGGGCCCCCTGGTGCTCCACGGGGGCCCTTTGGTCCTGGAGGTACGCAGGAGCCACAGAGGAGGAGGAGGAAGAGGAGGTGGGGGCGGGCGGGGGGCACGCCATGACCGAGAGCTGCGGTTTGACCTGGAGAGGACAGGAGGAACCAATCAGGAGCGAGCGTGGGAGAGAGAGAAAACATACTGCAACCCCCGAGATGATGGTGATAGCAGAGTGAGAGCCACCTTGAGGACTTTGGATGGTGCGAGTTGAAGCCCGACAAAAGCAGGGAAAAACAATAGAGAAAAACAACAACTCCTCGACTGATGGAACCAATCAGAGCCCATCTTTCTCACAACAAGGACAGCGCCTCCAATTCCCAGCTGTGTGGACGTCTGCAGGAAGTCAATATCTGGAGGGCTGCCTCAACTGATGCTGCTGGCCTCTATCTCTGCTGTGTTAAGGTGCCTGGGCTGTGAGGTGGTTTTGAAGAAGGATCTGGACACAGACCTCTAAGAAATGTCTAAGTCCTTGGCTTTCAATAGGCCCACCAGTCCGGTTTCGTTGCTTGCATTAGGTCATCTCAAACTAAAAGGAAAGAAAGTGAAACTTTTTTCTTTTTTTCTAAGATGAAATGGCACTACTACGAGATAGTCTATAAGAATTTATAGATTTATAGATTCTTTTTTTTCTAGATTTTAGTATCTCTTTTCCTAAGCTGAAATGGCACTACTACTAGAGAGTGTATAAGAATAGGTATATATACCGGTATATATATATATACATATATATTATTTTTTTGGTCCTCATTTTTTTCTACATGTTCGAATCAAGCGAATAAGTAAAGGTTCTGCAGAACAAAAGACAGTCCTAGAGACACAGCACAGGGGTTTGGGGGCCACGGTTCCGGGGATGAGCCCCGGAGCACTTCTGGTAATCACCCCAGTGTGCCTCCTTTAAAGTGGCCCTTTGTCGGCCAGCAGCTGGGAACACATGAGAGGGGGGCCGCGCCTTAATCTCTCTGGTGTGGAGGATCGTGGCCGAGCGTGGCTACCCCCTCCCCGCTGCCCAGCCCCCGGAGCCCCGAGTGTCCTTAGTACAAAGCTCTGCACCCCTAGAGGGCCAGGTACACGGCTTTGTGTGGCTCTGAAAGGAGCCACGTTCGGTTATACCGTACAACAACATAGCTGTCTACGAAGATCTTCTTCAGTCATCGTCAGCCAATAAACAAATGCCTTATTTTGAACTCTGCTTGCAGAGGCCTGGAGACACTCATGAACAGGGCATCACGTGGTCAGTGTTGTGTCTAGGCTTTCACTTTCACTTTGGAGCGCACTTGATCACAGAAAGGATTCTATGTCATTGTCGACTGTCTTTCATTTGGCCAGGTTGTGTCTGGTTGTGTCTGGTTGAGATGAGGCCTTATTTTCCAAGATGTGACAGTGGGGAGGGCTTTAATGCAGGTTAATGTGGTTCAGCACAGTGTGCCTGGAATGGCTCTTTTTTTAGACATTAACATATTCACAGTACGAACGTAGGCGTGTGTGCGTGACCGCAAAAGTGGTTCCACTCAGCAGAAAGTTACTGAAGGAACGTAACTAATAAAAAGCCATTTTTCAAAGCAAGACTGCGGCTCACTTTTCACCCATTTCATTCCTTCTACAGATTCCTTCATCAACCTCTCTCTCTCTTTTGACCTGGGTTGAGACGAACGAGATGAAAGAGCGCAAGAGAGCGAGAACAAGAGAGCGCGAGAGAGAGAGAGAGAGAGAGCGGGGACGATGAGGATGATCAAAGGGTAGTCAGATCAAGAACGGCTAGCATCAACATAGATCTGCCTTTAGAGCACATTTTCAGATGGTAAGAATAAGTGAAACCTGTTCTCCTACTACAACTACTTAAACACATAACAACATGTGTTGAAATGACGTTTATCATCATCACATTGAGGTTATGGGTCAATAATCACCAGACTTCACAAATCTGCACTTAATTGTTTTGTAGTAGTAGTTAAATACAGTATAGTTGAGTAGCTAACACTTAATAATCCATCACACAAACACACACTCAGTACAGATGCTCCTTCTAACTGGTTGCTCTGTATAGTAGGGACCAGAGACAGATAGTTTTTTTTATATATGCAAAAAACAGACTTTTGGAAAATAAGGATTTGAAAAGACCCAGATGTGGTCATGCTTTGTATTGTATGTGAAAAAATGGGGAGAAAATACATAAAATAACAATTCTACATCACTTTCCTACTCTGGCTGTCTCCACTATTATTATTAAAAGCCTCTCTTCTGGTCTGAAAATAGGCCCACAACGCTGTCGTCTTTAGACCCTGGTGCCCACACAGCCATCCCAGTCCCTCAGCGAACAAAAGGTTTATGTGAACACCTATAGCACATAGCCCTCCATGAATACCAGCTGCATAGGAGCCGCTATTTTGCAGATCTTGCTTTTTGTGATCCACAAAAGGGTACCGTAGCTTTGGGGGGGGGACACCCCAGTTAAAACCAGATGCCCCTGCTCCATGCTGTTATGGAAGTCTCTGCATGAGCTGCAGTTCTCCCGGAGCTCCAGCAGCCTGCGACCTGCCCTCAATCGAACCGTAGTTGTTTTAATCATTTAATGAGAACTCACTCAGGGAACGAGTGGAGTTCAAGGGTATAACTGCATACATATTCAATACTGTCCCGGAGCATGACTGTGCCTTATATACGTCTGCGATCCGGGTGCGCTGGACCGCACACCAGGGTGACATGCTTCAACAGCGAAAAGAAAAATCCCATCCGTACCATTCCGACTTTCTGCCAAATCATCAGGAGCTAATAACACTCAATTATGTTCAGATTCCTGCTGACAGTCGGATGGCTACAGAGATAGGCGAACTATGACGAGATTGCACTTTATTGACACATCCCTGTGTGAATCATCCCTGTTCTCTATCCCGGATAAAACTTGATGTTTATTTGTTGTTCAATATGCACCTCACAAATAAATGATGCGCAGCAGCAATGTAAGCTGGATAAAGGGCATTGGCGCGTCAGGGAATTTCAAAGTTCAACAATTTTGAAGAAAGTTAAACAGACCACTTGAAAGAATTGCTCATACCACACATCTGTCCAAACTGAACCCAGGGAAACAGAGATCAAATATCATCACCATATATTCCACACAGTCTCCTCCTACGAAGTGTACATTGATACAGTGAGCACACGGCAAGACCGAGGGAGGCCCTGAGTCAACTGGGAAGGTTAAGGTTGAAAATAGGGCTGACATTTGAGAATATGGTTAGCCACCACTCGGCCGACACAGACGTCTGAACCAGAGGCGTGCATCTCTTACCACGAAAGGTTGGCGAAAGAGGAGAAGTACTAAGGAGGAGTGGTGGAAGTGCTGGAGTACCCGACACCCAGCAGAAAGGTACGTGGATTCGATCCCCAGCCTGTTGGAACCCTTTTGCAAGACGCCTAAACCCTCCACCTACTTCTTGATTCTGTGTCTCTATTCACACTGCTGGTCACCTTTGGAAAAAATGTCTTTCCCAAATTACTTAATAGGAATATTCTAAGAGAACAATTTAAGAATAAAGAGGGAGAATTGGAAGGGTGGGAAGGGGGTGAAGGTTGAATGGGACCTCGCTTCTAAGAATGACAAACATCTGCTCCTCAGAGCCATTAGATTAGAAAGACAGAGAAAGGTGGCTAGTTAATCATTAAACCAACCTGTGTGCCAAGGAGACAGGAAGGCGAAGCAGTGATACAGAAATGGTTGAGTGTGAGATGTGGAATAATTGACAGAGGAGAACAAAAAAAAGAAAAAATGAAAGAAAAAAAAACAGCGCTTGTCCAAGCGTATAAAGATTGGCTCGATGTGTGTGAGAGTGTTCTGCTAAAGGGGTCACCTTCTCAGGGACGGACATTACCATGTCGCTCCCGGACACTGAGAAAATGTACTGTATATACCTTTGGACACCACAATTCCTAATAGTGCTTGACGCATAAGTGCAAAGATAAGGGAGAGAAGGAGTTGAACATTTCTCCGGTATCAGATAAGAAGGCTGATCCGGGCCCCGTTGTTCAACACAGTAGTGGCTTAGCGGATTCTGGACCCATTGAGTTCAGAGCTACATTTTAAAAAGACGAGAGTCTGCAATAAATACCAGTACTTCAACAGGCATAAACAGGGACGGTTTATGAAAATCAAGTATCTTGATTTTCCTCTTCAACAAATCACACAAGCCTGAGAGCCTGACTCCCTGCAATGCTCTGATTATAAGTCGGGACCACATTTGGTTCATTAATGAATAATAAAGTATTGGTGTCAACACCTCAATTCTGATAAATAAACGGAGCGCAGCAGTTTGAATAAATAGGTTTGCCCTGAAATGACCTGATCTTTAATCTAATACATTTGAACAGGTTTGTAATTTCTTTGAATTTACCGAATTGTTTAACGAAGCAGGACAGCAATACAGTACAACTGTTGTTTTTTTACCCACGGTCTGAATGTAGACAGAGAACCACAACATGGTTCACCAGGAGGAAAGGGATAGATTTCCTGCTGGATTGATTCATCAAACAGAATACAAGTAAGCGTGAGTAAGTGATAAGCTCAGACACTGTGTTGGGGATGTACGCCCTTGTGAAACATTACTTTCACTGTTAAACGTGGGTACATACAACAAACGTTGAAAATGATAATTGTTAACATGCAAAGACATGCAAAGACACACACACACACACACACACACAAAACCGAATGGTTGTGTGTAAAGGTTTATGAAATAATAAAAAGGTCTGCGTGTTAACCTCAAGGGGTGCAGAGGTGTGAGCTCAGCCTGATGATCAGCGGATAACTGAGGCTGGGGGGAAAAGTTTGTGTATTATGTATGAGAGCGTGTGTGTGACTGCCATCCATCCTCTCCTATGTTAACCGACTTTAAGACTTCTAGATTTGGATTCTGCACTGATTGGGGTCACTGGCAGCAGGGGGGGATTAACAGGCAACAGTCTCCCTCCCTCTCTCTGAGGATAAAATCCTGCTCTCGTTGCATATGGTCGCCTAATGGCCCCTATGACCTCGCTGCAGCTTCTAATGGGGGCATTAAGGAAATTAATAGGAGGCGAGAGACAGAGAGACAGAGAGGTAGGATTTATCACTCTGGAGGGAGAGAGAGTGAGTGAGTGAGTGAGTGAGTGAGTGAGTGAGAGAGAGACCCACACACGGAAAGAGGGCGAGAGAGATGGAGAGCGTGAAAGACAGAGAAAGGAGTGCACAAGAGAGAGAGAGAAAAGATGGACAGATAAGAAACAAGTAGGGCAACGAATCAGGGCGGCGTGAAGCTGCCTTTGGAAACAAAATAAGAAAGGGAGCAGAAGTACACGACCACCCAGATACCAGATCCCTAAACGGCCCACTGGAAGCAAACAACGCCAAACCACATGAGAAGTCCACTTCTTTCAGATGGAAAGGGAAATAAAGTGACAGCTCGAAGAGAAACGAGAAGTGCTCTTATGTCTCAAGTAAATGACACAGTCTGTCAGAAGCGTTGACTATTTTATTGGAGCTAAACTCTCTGTGAGCCCCAAGAACAAAAGGAATCAGACTGGTACTCATTTCAGCTGGATGGTTCTATTATTTCATCAGCGATCGGTCCCACTGGGGGAGGGGGGAGAGTTTGAATATAGACGAGGACGGAGTCAAGTCTAACATAAGCCCAAGGCATTTCATCCAAAGATCAAAAACCAATATACATATATTGGTATTCCGCCTATCTGCTTGTGTAAACAATGGCAGCAATCAAGACATAAAAAGAGGGAAACATCAAGGTGAAAATAAGAACGTGAACAGAAACACATGACCACTATGTCTCTCTCTCTCCATGAACTCCCATTTAAAGATCTCCCTCTCTTTCTCTCACTGTGTCAAGAAATGATGATCCAATTAATGCAATGATGAAGGAATAATCTCCTCAATCGACGGATCGAACGGGAGCCAGTAGCTTTGTATAAGCGGTGGTAAATAGTATGCTTTACTTGCGCTGCATGCGCAAAGACCAGGGAGCCACCGCTCCGGGAGTAATTAGGGGAGGCCGAGACTTCCCTCAATACGCGTGGAGTACATCCTTAAGATGGATTAGTGGGATAACTCATGAGAGAGTCAAGTCAGGGGGTGCTGCTCAGGGCAGATGCGATTGGTAGATACAAAGCCACGATTTATGGCCGAATTCGCCTGTTGTAATGAGTGTCGTGTCCGGCAGACTTCAGCGAAACACAGACTCCTGACGAAAAGGCTTTGTCTGCATGCGCGTAAAATTAGCAAACGTGCATGGATGGGAGACACACACACACACACACACACACACACACACACACACACACACACACACACACACACACACACACACACACACACACACACACACACACACACACACACACACACACACACACACACACACACACACACACACACACCTTTTAATGGGGTTTGATTAAAAAAAAACAAAAAACACAATAACACTAGCAACGTCCTTTGTCCTTTGAAACAAATGCTGCTGACTAACAGAACACAGAACCATAAACCTCTGGGTTGGCCCAGCGTAGGGCCAGAGAGCAACCGTCACGCTTAGCCCGAGGAATGATCTATCCGACGGCTAAACGCTGATGCCGCGTGCGCAGGCTCCCGACTCCAACCTTGCGCTGCTCGTCACTCTGGGACGGAGTAAGGGATTTGGGAGGACTGATGATGATGTTGATTTTCTACTTCACCAGAGCCTCGCAGCGCTAGGGGAGGACAGGGGGGAATAGAAATCAGGTCAGGCAAACTATCTCCTAGCACTAGTCTCTGCCCTCTCGCCGTTTGTTTCAGCCAGAGTTGTGTAACATGTTAATGAAGCGCACTATGAAATAATCAAAGAAAATCGTTTTCTATGAATCTATTATTTTAAGCAGCACAGTTGTTGGGAGATGAGAGAGCAGAGGCGCTATGGTCGGGGGGGAAAAGGCTGTGACCTGAACTTTCCACTGATGAATGGGAGGATCCTCTTCCTCTGGCTCCCTCCACGGCTGTCCTTTACGAACCTTGTTCATTTCAGTCACTTGGCCTTTATGTCCTCGCCCCCCGAAGGAACTCTTAGCTACGGTAATCACCAGGGATACAATACTGTGTGACTCACCATCTATTGCCCATCCCTCTTCCGCTGTGTTTCTTTAATGCCGTCTCACATTTTGCATGCCGCCCAAACCAATGCGATATTGTCCCTATACAAGGCCTAGCTGGTTAACTAGACGAGAGAGAGCGATTAACAAGTGTGGCGACGGCCTGTGGATTTGGATGCAGTTCGCATTAGCGGGAGATCTATTGAAGTTTGCAGGGATCTTTCACTGTTCCTTGAGCTTTAATTTCAAAGTTGGGGGATAAGAAATTAATTTGGGCTTTGCTCAGCACCGGGGCCATCGATTTATAGCGGTGGGAATGAAAGTTTCAACGAGTTTCCATTCACGTCAAACAATGTGCACCAAGGATAAATCCCTGCATGGTAATGACTTGAAATCTTTCTATGCACAACAATTGGATTTGCTTCTGGATGGGACTCTCCGGCTCCGTGGCTCCATTAGTGTGTTTGGGCTTTGGCTTCGCTCTCCACTGTGCTCTTTCTTTCATGTTTGCTTGGGACGGAGCTGAATGATTTACAGGTGCCGCAATGGGGTTACCCCAGGGCAGGTCTCAAAGAGCCACTGAAAGCATACGCGTCTATAACCATATATGTACAGCAGACCTTACGGCGTACTTCACATTCCCCCGCAAGCGTTAACACTTCATGGAGGGAACAAACATTCAACCTACAAAGCATCTTGTTTCTACCCTAAAGATTAAAATCAGGGCTCTTGTCTTATTCAACGCGGGCGTGTTCTATTTGTAAATGACAGAGCGAGTGCCGAGCGGTTGCAGTTCCTCAAAAGGAAAGTGAGTCAGATGCAGCTGCGGCGGCAGGCGGTCCCGGGCCCAGGGGGCTTACATTTCTGGTATACATCATCCTTAACCCACATTGGATAATTCAAAGAGGAAAGACGCCGGGCACGCAACAAAGAATCAGGCGGAACACGCAGGCTTACGTTGCGCAAGTGTGAAGCCGCCTGCTGCCGTCGGGAATCATCGCAGCCTGGGATAACGCAGACGACCCCTGTGCATATCGCTCAGCGTTCACACGTCAAACATGTTTCGTCGTCTCCTCCCCACCATTACTCAGCTGCCCCCATCTGCTGTGGAGCATGTGTATATTTATGGAGATTGCAGCGGTGATACCGGCTTAGGTTCAAAGCACAGCATCCGTTTCATCACCGTTTCGATTTTTTCCGCCACTTGGTTGGATGATGGCGTGTACAGCATATAGCGGCAGCTTTAATGACGGCATCGGCGGTGAACAGTGGCGTGCTTCTTTCACGGCTGGCATGGGGAACAAGCTTGGATTGTTAAACAAAGCTTAGAAAACTTAAAACAAAATACTAGTTTGTGATGTTGAAAGCCAAGACCGCCCGTTGTTGTGTCAACCGTGAGTGGCACTCACGTGTGGTTAACCCAAATCCCTGCAGGGAGACCTCCTGACGAGAGGCAACAGGCCACCCGTCACTCCCGTTGTAGTCAAGTCAAGCCAACACGCTCTAACAAAGTTGCAGCCTTCGAATAATCAATGCCGCGTGCTGAAGCGTTGAAAAGCGGGAGAGGTGGCGTACGGCCCGCGCTGCTTATTCCGCACATTATGTTTACATCCGACAGTTTACACCAGCTTACACATCGTTCTCCTCACAAAGGAAACGATGAGGTCCGGGGGAAAACAGCAAGGGTTTATACAAGTGGAGCAGAATCGCTGTTCTCGCCAACACGACATCAGCAGCACACATCAGCAGTCTTACCCTGGTTAAAGCCTCTCCCAAGAATGAGCTTGACGTTTAAACAGTAGAGTAGCCTGGTCTCAAATGTCCGAGGCAAAAAACAACAACGAAGCACACAAGAGTTTATCCCATCTCTTGCATTTGACGATTTGAAAAATGCTTTCTCGGGCATGGTTAGACCCAGCTTTTATTGGCCTTCAAAAATCAACCATAATCGAAAGCCTTCCGCATTCCTTTCAGCTGGTTGACACCTTGCTTACAGGTAGATTTGTTTAGACACAGCTAATTAGCCCGGTTGACCAGCTCGGGCAGATTTTCACTTGTTTTTTCCTTCTCTCACAGAATCCAGTTGGCGTTCCAGTCTAGGGCGACATCCAAAACAAATGGCCTCAATACATGTTACGTTCAGGTTTAATTGTTTAAACGTCTTTTTCAGTGTGATAATCTCAAAGAGCATTCAAAGTGGCTACCTTGAGACAAAGAATGTGTTTGGCTTTCTCCCTCTTTGTGAAGATGGAACGCATGTCTGGCAGCCCCCCTGATTCAGTTAGGTGCACTGACAAACAGCCCATAAATCATTACAAACACACTGCACCCAGAATACAAGCCTAGTCAAAGCAGTGGAGGCAATTAAAGGAACGTCCGAACAAAACATGCATTCACCGAGCATTGAGACGCGGCTTTTAGAACATGCAATATCATTGTTCCTAATCAAGTCATCCTAAGACGTGTCCACAGTGCCTTAGATAAGGCGAGTTCAGCAGTAAAGGGGTGTTATGGGACATTGAAGGGGAAAAAAGGTACTAACAGGTAGGCTAGGGATTAGAGCACAGGTGATATTCTAAATTGAACAACACTTTTAATGATTGCTAATGGCCCGTAACATCCAATATCAGTCGGGTTGTAAATGAAATGAAGTTAAGTAACCAGTGTGATGAAAATGTTATATTCCTTTGAGAATAATGTTTTTCCTTTGTCCTTCTCCCTGCTCTATAAAAAAAAAAGGTCCCCATTAAGGACTTGTTATTTCCAGGCAAAAAGGTCAATGGCTTGCTTATGTGAAAGCTCATTTTCATTGGTTTAGGGAAGACATGGGAACAATTACTAACACACAGTCAACCGCCTCGACCATACACAACACAGCCCAGCGAAGATGGAAGTGGGGGATTGGGTTAACCACTGGGAATAGTTGTGGCACACGATAGGGACCACACTCAGACCACCGCTGGATCACAGTAAACAAAACAAAAGTGTTTGTAACAGTTGCGTCTGGCAATATCCCAGTCTAACACCCCAGAGCGAGAGATGCCTAGGTTCTGGAGAAAATATGCAAATTTATATAAAAAATAAAGAAATGAAAGAAGGATTTCCAAGTATACACATCTGACAGCTCTCTGAATCGTGTGAGATTGAGCTGTGAAAGATCTCTCTGGAAGCCTGGCAGGTAGCCAAGCCGTGCATTTTAAAATCATTGAACGTTTCAGCGGAGCAAAGACAACCAAGACAGAGGGGGAAACAGGGCCTTTACCAAGAGCGGGAGCCGTTCAGCTGCTAGGACCCGGAAAACTCGGCGGTTGGGGTAGGAGTTAGATGTCAGTTATCTGAAACGCTAGGCTTTCGTTGCCATTGCGTTTTTCGGATGGTTTTGAGGGATCTACGTGCTAGCACAACGGAGTCTGGCAAGACATTCATCAGGAGACTTTAACTCTCCAACTTTTAGCCTAGAGTGTGGGAGGTATATACGCACAGGAGTGGAACAACACGACGAGGAAACACTGGAAAAATATATAAAAATAACTTAAATCTATAAAATAATTTAGAGGCAAGATATCCAGGAATTCCGTTGCGAATTCCAGTTTGATCACTGAAAATAGGAGAATAAATCTCTGGCACTGCAACATTCCTACACTAGCAAACCACGCACAGCCTGTTCTCTTTTTAAGAATTTAAAGAATCTGACCGGAAAGAATGTGATATTGGATGATAAAAGGTATGGGTTATTGTTACTTCTGAGGCATTTTAAGGATTTTAAAAGTCCCATATAATGGAACCTGTGCACACTTGGTTAACTGGCCCACATCCACATCAACTTCATGGAGTCACTTTGAGCATCGTACCATAAGGTCTTATCCAGATAAGACATAATACTTGATGCACTATGTTCTCAACAAAAACCAAACGATGACTGCATACATATACTATAAACGTTAGTGGAGTATGGCGTTTAAAATACATTAATATAAGCAGGAACAGTTGCTTAAAACTACAGCTAAACATTTATGGACAGTACTTTCCAATCTCAGCCAACAGATTTTTCCTCGAGGGAAAAGGTGACATGTCACAGACAATATTTGATTGCAGTAAACGCATGACACTGGCTCCATTCCATCCGTTTTTTATGACGAGACGGCTCCATTCCAACACGCCATTCCCAACTCGCCCTTGCTGTGAGGTCACGACTGGGAAAACGGAGGACGTGCAACTGACGAGTCTCACGAGGCCGGCCGTACGGAGAGAGATGGTGAGGCATTAGGCAGTCTGAGTCCTGGGTAAGGGAGGCAACTGAGTGCTGACAGGGCCATTGCTTCCACCTGCCAAAGTCAGAGGGTTATTAATACCAATGTTGATATCTCTAAACACAGCCCTTCTCATTCCACACATGTCATGTAAATTGGAAGTTGTTTATTTTGCAAACAACTAGGGCTGGGCGGTTTTTTCAGACTAAAGTATGAACGACTCTTTCCTAGTGTTTGTGAAATGGCCGAACCGAAAAAAACATTTTATCAAAGTTTTAGACTCCGCAGACTTGTTTTGGCCTTAACAGCAAGTGAACTCGCTGTTTAGGCTGAGTTCCGAACCCTTTTTAAAAAATATGTGTCACGACTCCCGGCATCTTTGTGACTTTTCTTAGTAACGTTGTTATGTTCGGGCTTAATCGGAAGCAGACATCAAATAAATGGTTCCACACACACCGCAGTGCTATACTGTAATTGTCTGGAAAGCCTATCTCCCCCTCCGACCTTTGTTTAGAGAATAACCGAAAAAATCTAGGTTTGAATCGGAAATTGTCCATTAGGTTGAATACTCGACTTTATTCTTAGGCAAAATTGCCCAAACCTACAAACTACTTACAGTCTCCCCAAAAAAGTCTGCACGATTTTTTGGTAAACAGGCAATCACAAAAAAAAGAGAGAAAAGGGGCCTGCTTTTAACTCCCATGTGCCACTATGTTTCTCTTTCATCCTCTTCCGTTGCCTCCCTTCCAACCAACTCTCCCTCTTTAATGTACGGACCAAGCTGCATGCTGAATATTATAGAATCGATATAGTTTATTATCATCGTTATCAAAGTTACCTTGAACCAAAGATTCAAGTCATCATTCTTTGCCGTTCGTTTTACGGTGGAAGAGCCCATATAGGTACTGTCAGCAGAAACAACCCTGGGGAGGTCAGACAAAGTGTTTAAACACGGTGGACCCCAAAGGGAAATATTTCCGAAGGCTCCGCTTCCTTCCCCTTGAGTTTACTACTTGGAATAACTACAGTAGCCACTAATGAAAAGGCTGAATAGACATCGAGTGTTGAAGAGGAAGGAAACACACCGCTTCAGCTCGGCCGCCATGCTGACAGAGGGGGGTTAAAAACGGTCTTCCATCTTGACTTTACTTTACCTTGCCTTTGTTTTCTTTGACTTTTTCAAACTCATTTCTATGTGAGGTTCAGTCTGCCTCGTGTATGACAAGTGCTATATAAATAAAGTTACCTTGCCTTGCCTCTGAAGAAGGCCTTCAACTTTGACACAAGCGTGATAATCATTGACATTTTGATATATATTATATCTAGAAATATATTATTATCTATTTATTTCACAGAGAGCCTTGGTCTCATAGACCTAAGAAAGAGTTTATTCTCAGGTTTGACCGATAGAAATGACAACCAAGTTATTTTTAATTGTGCACTTAAAGCAACTGTTTACACACAAGAGAAACGTTTAGCCTTAGATTGCAATCAATCAGGTGCCTTTGCATATCCATTATCTGCAAAGTAATTATGTTCTCAATTCATGCACTTAATGACCTAAGTAAGGGTTGGATACACTGCGCCGGTATTCATATCGCACTGAACCATATGCTCCTGTCTTGATGGCGCTGAAGAAGAAGGCAGCCATGGCCTTTCCAGCCTGTTCATTAAAAGGGTAACTCGAAAAATACATGAGCAGAATGACCCGGGCGCCTTCAGACCGGTGGAGCGGCTGTGGGAGTGATGTGCAGGAAGTACAACAAGCCCGTGGTCGTCAGTCAAGGACAAGCCACGCAGGGGCTGAGGTTAATGGGGTTCCTGCTTCAGTCGCTGCCGTTTGGCACCTGAAGGCTATATGGGCTGATTCCAGACGAAACTGGTTATTATTTCGCCCAAAAAGACAGGAAAAAAGAACCAACTGACGATGTTATCGGGGGCCGTCTGCTCGTGGCGTGATGGAGACGTTGGAGAGGATTGATGCGACCGAGTCAAGGCTAAGGGGCCTCGTTAAGGAAAGAGTTTGGGGCATTAAGTGGCTTATCTTTGTTTAGGCAAATTGGAACTAGATGAGCATTTTTACCGCCAAAAAAGCGAGAGAAACACATTAACGCCGACTGATTAGGCCAGCTGTCTTTCATGCTGCTTCACCTGCGAGGCTCTTATCATTGTTCAGGTCAACTCGTTATAATTCGAGTTCACGTGAAAACTCTTGAGGGCGGGGGTCTCGTATCCCCCCCAAGACTTTCTTCCAAATCAAGTCATCTGATGAAGAGGATGGGTTGATCATCGTTTTGATGCTTAAAAGAAAACACTGTGCACACGCCCACACATCACACAAAAAGCACAGCGATCAGAAAAAAAAATTGCACAATCAAACAAATACAAAATGGAACAGGTAAAACCCTTGGTTTCAACCATTACTATTCAACCATTTGGAAGACAGGTTTTCCTCAAGTTACTTTGTGATGTACGATAAATATCCTTAAGGAGCAGGCATCTCGAGGATGCCTAGAGGTAGGTGTTGGAAGTTGCCTCACACCCAGTGCCATTGGGCAGGAGGTCCGACACCCTTTCCTCTCAGGGCTAGACTAACCCAGGATCTTTGCAACCAAGCTCGGTCGGGTCCACCCACCTGTCGGGGGGTCACGGGGTCCAGCTCCGCCCGCTTTGCCTCTGGCTCCCCGGAGCCTGGCGCCCGCAGCGTCTGGAGAAACAGGGCGGCCTTCCTCTTCCTCTCCGCCTGCAGCTGCTTCTCCTTGGACTCCTTGCTGGCCTGGGCTAGCTTCTCTCGCGCCGCCGCCGCCAGCCGGTCCTCAAGCTTCAGCTTGGCTGGAGGGGGGGGGGGGAAGGGGGAGAAATCACACAGAGGATCAGTGATGGGGAGACACACAGGAAGGAGTCTGCGTCGAAGATCTCCGCGGCAAAAATACACATTGGTTGCTAGGAGACAAACTAGCCACCTATTCTTGCAATGTATTTGGACAATATACACAGAGCTCTGAGAATTAACTAATCCTAGAAATTAAAATATACCTCAATTTTGCCCATTATTTGGAATGCTTTGCCCCCCTGACGGCTGAGCAACATCAGAACTTCCTTGTTATGCTCCGCGCTGCATGAACTCAGGGCGCAAAGGGCGTCCTATATCGAAAATGTTGGGAAACTATACATTACGCCAAACCCCATCACGATGTGAACAATGTTTGAGCCTGGCCCAGGCACAAACACAGATTCTGGCCTGACTGGTAAGGCCTTTCCTTTGTTGGTGGGTCTGACAGTGTCTGAGAGACGCTGGTCAGGACTGAGTTTGTTTAGATTGACGTGGACGGAAGTTTGTGTTCTATTTGTCAGGGTCTAAATACTAGTATTGTGCAGCTGATGGACGGGAGGGGATTTGTGAGGGAGCCAGTGAGGCCCAGCTGGGAGTCAGGGCTAACTTCATTCATCTTTCAAAGAGAAAGAGACTGAGACAGACGGACCGACGGACAGAGGATTGTACTGAGATTGAAACATGACCTAGTGGGAGATGTTGGAAGTGAGAAGGTTGGAGGTACACGGCCAAGGAGAAAGGGATACAACTGAGAACTACTATCAGATGGTTCAGGCGGACGGAAGGAAAGATCTAAGCGATTGTTTAAAAATAAATAAAAAAAGGATGAAGATAGGAGGTGTGGAGGGGTTTCTAAGATGAAGATAGGAGGTGTGGAGGGGTTTCTGAATGGTACGTGGGAGACACCGCAGGGCCTCCACGTTAGAAAGATGAAAGGGGTTAAAAAAAATGAATAAAGCCTATATTGGACAAGGGGTGGAAGGGAATGGACTGAGGAGAGAGCGAAGGAGAGACGAAGCAGTGAGAAGAGGAGATATGTTGGAGGAAAAAAATAAAATATATATGAGGTGGAAGAGTTTTTCTGTTCGCATGATAAAGCAAGGCGTTCAGCTGCTGCCAACGCCAATAGAAAGATGACATTTCTGCAAATTGGATTTTGATACTTCACTTAAAAGACACTTAAATGTCACGCATGGACAATTATGTTTTTGATGAAACACCGAAAAAAATTGGACCATCAGCAGAGGGCAGTGTGTAATTGGAAAGCTCTGTTCCGGAATTTGAGTATTTCTGCACCCTGAAATTAACCTTACACTACCCGATGAGGGTCGCTGGTCCTGTCGTGGGCCAGCACATACCAGTCCGCCAGCGGGCGGCAGGCTGCTATCCACCTGACATTGATCGTTGAGAACCATTATAATTTCTCAATAATTCAATAACACGAATCATTTCAGATCCGTAATCTAAAAAGGCGACTGGGCAGCTGCGATACACTATTGCCTTCTCCCTCAGAAATGAGGATGCTACGACGGACACAGAAAATTCCCCCAGAAACCCAACACTGGATTGAACGTTGTTTTTTGTGCCGGTGAACATCCACGTTTAAAGTTATGCAACCACAGACCCCGGTCTGTGTGTCACTTCCATCCCTTTGGAGTCAACATAAGCGGTTTCTGCGTGTGCTACTGCAATTCTAAACAGAGTTCCATCACATCAGAATAAATCTGTTCGGAAAGCACTTGTGCGTTTGTTACCTTTGACAACACGCGGCGCAAACCAAAGCGTTTGTATCTATTTAAACAGCCGTAGGAGTATTTTGATTGTTAGTTTATAGGTACACACAGGCCGCAGACATGAATCAAATCAAAGTCATTAAAGATGTTCTAGCGTTGCTGCCGGTGGTTCGCCAACGCTGAAACAAGAATCAAACCAAGCATGGGCTGCAAATGTACAAGACAAGATATGCTTGCTCACGCATGCTCATGCGTCATGATTATGTCCGACAATCTCTGCTGAGGAAAGCCTTCCAAGATGGATGGCTCACATTGGACGTTTGAGATAGGAGCGATACATTCTCCTCACGCGTAAGCGTTGGCCGGTCATATCTACTGCCTAGAGCACACGCCTGAGACACGATAACTGAACACAGCAATGCCTTTCAATCATATTAGGATAACTTCTTGCTAATCAGGGGCTGTGTAGATTGCTGCTGGACAACACAGTGGCGTACACTGGTGGAGGAATCCAGAAGCAGTTGAATTGGTTAGTCAATGTAACCATAGCGATAAACAGGTTATACGGTTTCATCTATCTTCAAGCTTATCGTTTAATGACTTGTTGAATGTGGGCCAACCTGACTCGACAGAAAGATTCATTCATATTATTTACCCCAAAAGAACAGAAACTGATTAGACACAAATTTTGTTAAAGAGCATCAATACAACCGGTGGCAATGATGGATTTGTTGAATCATTGCACTGGTATTTGTGGGGAGAGAGAGAGAGAGAGAGAGAGAGAGAGAGAGCGAGAGCGAGAGCGCGAGAGAGAGAGAGCGAGAGCGACAGAGGGAGAAAAGAGCAGAGAGAGAGAGATAAAAGAGCAGAGAGAAAAGAGCGAGAGAGAGGTGCAATTGAGGAAAAGAAAGACTAAAAGAAAGTATGGGAGGAGCGAGAGTATGTGTGGGAGTGAGCGACACAGCATATAGAGAAGCAGCGCAAGAGAGCGGTAAAGAGATAGAGTGTGGGAGAGAGCGATAGCAAGAGAGAGGGAGGAGAGGATAGAGAGAGTGTGGGAGGGAGCGATAGAAAAAGGAGAGCAGAAATAAGCAGAGAGAGAGTGTGGGAGTTAGCTGCAGCAAGAGAAGGAGAGCAAGAGGTAGAGAAGGAGAGAGGGAGAGAGAGAGGTGAGCGAGACGGATGAGCCTCTGGCGATTTGAACAGTGTGTGTGATCCTGCACCCTTCCACCCACACCATGGTCCATCATGACATATTAGCACGCAGCTGTCAGTGATCGACCGGCCGATGCGTTGCCGCCCGTGCGCCCTGCCCGCTGAGTGACATCCGCTCTGCTCTCGAATGGCAACGTCAAGCCAATTAGCAGAGCTATTCATTAGCCGCTGCAGTGCATTCTTGTCCAGTTGTCCATCAGCGGTGAGCGATGCGATAGCGCCGAACTGCTGTGTTTCAATGGGCCTTGTTAACCTTGCAGCCACATTGCTACACGCCAGCTGCCTCAGGGGGGAATTGAATGAGGAAATCCGCATTTAGTTCCTGCCCACCCTGTAAGGTGGCCACTAAGGGAGCCAGGCAAATGGGCCCTGTCCTGGACAAGCCAAAGCACCCCCACACCCCTTACTTTGAGCTACTTATCCTTTTTCCACAGGAGTCGTCGGGACTGCAAAGCAAGCAAGCAGGGCCGAGTCTGTGTTAATCACGCATGCACAGCCCGTCATAGGGCAATATAAAACGAATATATAGGGAGGGAGGAGAAGGGGGGGAAAATACATTAAATACAGTGAGGTGACATGGCCGGGATGGACGTTTCACTCCCGGCAGCTTGCTCTTAAAGCACGGGTCTAGATTTATGAAAGACCGCTACCGGGCCACCTCTCGTGTTCCTTCCTACGCGTGTCGGAAAAACCAAGGTGGTGCAGACTAATTATATTCGGAGATATACAAGTCTGTTTTTCCTGCACTACATCAGCCGCTGCTGAGAGACTGTCCCGCACCATATACCCTCCTACCTACATGCTGTGCTTTTTCATGGAAAAAAAATGAAAGTTTAACCGCTCCAAACGTCTTGATCATTGCCAAGGCAAGGCACGTTTATTTATATCCCACCCTGCAGAGGACATTTATAGTGCATTACCTAGCCAGAGATAACATTGAAAAAAATAAAATGGATAAAGAAAAAGGTCAATTAAATCCCATTATATGAAATGAGCCCATTAATGAACATCTTTGAAAACCATTAATTGTCTTCATTGGGTTACAATTGTTAGATTGTCGAACCCTCTTCTCGTCGAACCAAAGGGTTGGGGCGAGTATTATACAAAAAGGGGATATATGAATAACACGAAAACAGACGCACTCTCAGCATTGATAAGGTATCTGGCCCTGGCCATGTCCCGGAGGACCAGGTCGGTTTAACCTTGTTGAGACATAACAATGGCAGAACACCTTGCCAGTATGAGAGGCCCTGGCTTGTCCCTAGACTAGAAATGTGAACAACAGAGAGACACTAAAATACACCAACATTCTACACAATTTACCCAGATGAGTACCATGTACTAAGCAATGAAACAATACTTCACGACATACTCTCATTATGTAACAACCATACAGTTACAGTTTAAGATTAGGAATATGAGAAAAGTGAGTTCCATAGTAGGGTTGTATTAATGTATTAATGTGAAACACGTCACACACACACAACACTGTCTACCGTACACACAGTAACGTCAAAATCCATACCGTAGCACAAATTCACACCGGTGTGCTTTCTATACCGTTTATACCGTACAGCCCTAGTTAGCTGTTCCATCATGTCATTATATTATTAAGGACGTACTGTTACAGGTTGTTACATCGCTTAATACATGTGTAATTAAATACACAGTACCATCGCTATTTTCACACTGCCATCCTATGTTCAACAATCTCAAAACCCAAACCTCCCCCAAACTCAGAGAGACGGTGGGAAGCTCAGCTGACAGCACAACGTTCCAAAGTGGAGTTTGAAGCCGCTGCGATGGGCCCTTTTCATGAACTGCGCGGGCTGTTCCCCTGCTTCCACCTCTCACAGCTCACTCACGTCGACTGCAGCTCAAGTTTTAACACTCCAAACACCGGCCAACAAAATATGCTACCAGCAGGTTTCCCAATAGGATCATGCCTCTGTTAGATTCCCCACCCTGGAGGGTGTCCATCACCCTTTGGATGTTGGGAGAGGGGGGAGGGAGTCTGATGGACAGCTGTATGGGAGGTCTTGACTCAGTCAGAGGGACGTCTTTGTGCGCTAAGTGCCCATCAGCAGGGCGGCTTCGCTGATGCCAATAACTTGATTAGAAGGTGGTGGTGTATGTGTGGGGAGCTATCTGCAGCACGCCACGTGAAACGAGGCCAGGATGTGACGAGCCGCACAGACACAGCAGCAGAGGGTTGGGGCTGACCCGCTGTCAATCACACAGGGGTAAAAGAGTGTGATGGCCAGAGGAGGCAGATGGATTTGTGCTTGGTTCAGCCACACAGAATGGCAGAGGAACATCAGAGGGACTGGATATGATCAGAAGACATAGAGACAAGAGAGAGACTACTTAATATATAACAATTATTAAGATAATAAGATTAATATATATAGTATGATCGAATTAGAAGTATGAAGGACATGCATCGGAATGACGGCTACGCCAAACACAGAGACACATGTATCACCACACATTACAGATGATAACCACACACACATGTATAATCACGTTGCACAACCATTATTACAGAAAAGAAAAAGATTGAGGCCAAGAGGAATAGACAGGGTTATTCATTCAGTATGAGAAATTGATTTTTCAACTTTGTACTTGTCAAATGTACCATAGAAATGCTTTTTATGGAACAGTTGGAAAATCATGGCCTGCCAAATAGAGTGATGCCTTTCCTCTAGTGCTTTCCCCATTTATTACTCTCTTTGGTCCCCGTTGTCGGTGTCCGCGAAAAATTAGAAAGCAAAGAAAAAACCAGCAGAGCCTGTGTTTTTCTCTTTCATTTCCCTCCCTCCACGCTAACTGGTCTCACATAGCCTGAGAAACTCTCGGTGGACTAAGGTGGGGATTGAGTGTTCGTTTGGAAGACGGAAAGAAAGAAAGATGGAAAAAAGAAAGGAGAAATGGAAACAGAGAGAGAGACAGTGAGCGTGAGCAACGCCTCACCCACGCACCCTCCCCCATCCTTCCCCCACTCTCACTAACACATTAATAATGGGCCCAAACCCATTGGGGGCCATCTTGTTTGCGGTTCACCTTGTTTACCGTTAAGCAGGGCTGTGGCGGATGAGCTCCCTTTACCTTGCTTGGCCTCCAGCTCCTCCGGGGTCAGAGCGGGCCTCTTCTCCTCCAGTGTGGCCCCCGGCCCCGCGACCTCCTTGTCAGCCAGATCGGGCCGGGCCATCAGCACCGCCGCACACTGCTCCTCCAGCAGCTACACACACACACACACACACACACACACACACACACACACACACACACACACACACACACACACACACACACACACACACACACACACACACACACAGGGTGCAGACCGGGGGTCACGCCACGCAGATCCTAGACTGGGTAGCCCCGCCTATTCTGCCGGGGATTTGAGTTCGCCCTGCAGAAGGGTCTGGAGAAGAGCAATACATTTCTTTCTGCTTCCGATGCGTTTTTGCGGGAGCCAATCACCAAGCTGGCTTTTCCTCCTGGCGCGCAATTGGCTGTTTTAACACTGACGACAGGGAAGCGACGGCAAGCAGCCAATTGCGTACAGAGTAATTTGAACTAGGCCCATTGATCATGCCTCTTGTGCTGAAGAAAATGACGGCAGCTTCCCCAGACCAACGTGCAATCTACACAGATCCATGACTCCACCATCATCGTCGTGCCCTATCTTTGACTGCCTACTGACACTACTTTGGTTTGTTGTTCACATGAGGCTGATGGATGTTTGAAAGGGTTTCAGTGTGTTTGTTTTTTAGGTTCGCCAGTCGAGAATTAACAATAATAGTCCTAAAATAAAGGAAGAGATTTGTGATGTAGAATAAACATATTCCTTTAATAAGTGATAAAAAGGCGGAATTTTAAAATAATAATAAAAATAATATATTGAACTAAGGCTTTCATACTCCTACAACATAAGTGCTTTTTTTAAATCCAGTTATTCCATCAATATCTCTATAACTAGAGGGGCCTCTATGTATGGACTGTATGCCTGTCCTTCGAGTTTCTCTACAACCGTCCACCTGATCAACCTCCCACTTGGCGGGTGTACTGCTCGGGTCCCAAGAAGGGCCGCCTCGAGTGTGAGGTTATTCGGATGAGCGGTTCTCGAGAGCACTGTGAGCAGCGACTCCGGAGGCCAGTGCCACTGCACCGGTCTCCACAAGGAACCCCTGGATATGAGCGTGGAACGACGGCCAGACCTTGTCCTCGTCCGAGTCGTCGTCCAGACGGACACGGTTCTTCTCCAGGGGCAGCATGTCGTTGTCTTTGGCCCTGATGGCAAAACAGATCGGGGCGAACGCGGCTACCATGGCAACGAGAAGACGAAGACAGGAGGGGGTGGAAGAGAGACAAAGAGAAACATTTTAAATGGTGAAGTTGCACACTACAAATGCACCACACGATTTGACCCTTGAATATCGACTGCCGACTTTATTCATTCCGTTATCAACAAATAAACGGCGCCGAAAACAGCACACGTCTCCTTCTCTGGAACTCATCATAAAAAAGTTTGATCACTTAAAAGTCTTACCTTTAGTAACAATTGCCTCCTTTGCTTCATTATCCTCTGCGGTCTCAGCCGACTCGCTCTGGAAGGAGAGAAACGCAAAAGGTGGGACAATATTAACACCGACGGCAGACACTTTGTAGACACTGTGAATGAAAATTGCACGAGGCGTTTGGTGTAACACGCTAACAGAGAGCTCAACCTAAATCATATCCGTGATAAGCGTCAACGGCAGCCAAAGGGCTCAGGGGCCGTTTGAGGACACTCATCTGGGCACTTGGCCGGGCTGAATTGCCACCTTGACGCGATCATGTAGTGTCAAACGAGAGACATCGGCCCATCTGAAACAGCTGTGAGTACATACAGGCAGCCCCTCTCTCTCCGTCTCTCAGTGAGTTAAAGCTTTCTCAGCCTCGCCTTTGCTTCGGTTTCAATCTTCTCCTTTTTTTACCAGCAGACATTAATGGAAGTTGGAGACAGTAATTGAAGGTGGAGACACAGAGCAGAGATGGCAGGGGCAGGCTAATGTCTCTTCTAAACGGGCTGATGGGGCAACAACAAATCGTGTCCGCCCAGACATAAACAAGAGTTCAATCGGGGAAATCGCAAGGGTAGCATGACATGAACTCAACATGGCTACTCGGCTGTGGTGTAAGGGAACACAAACATCAGGGGATGACGGTTCTATTGAACATGCAGAGATGGGAGTCTTTGATATCTGACAATGTTAACAGACAGACTATGCCTCCCCATCCTGTATGAGCCTTTGGCAGAAGGAAAATAATTAAGCGAGGGAGTGCTGTGAGAAGTTACCATCTTCTTTGAGACACAGACCGCAGTAGGTCCAGAGGTAAAAGGTCTATTCTCAATAGTAATTAAGTTGACTCACATAAGGACCTGACAATTGGTAAGGACATATGCAGGGTGTGATTTGTGATACAAACAGAGGGGGTGTTTAAATAGGATGAAGTGTAGGCCTATACGTCATGCTAAGAAAATAGTCTGCGTTGCATGCTGCGGCATGTCGACCCTCTTTGAGCCACATCTCTGCCAATCTCCGGGCACAGAAGGAGGAAACCCCCGGTCCGTTTGCTGCAATGAACAGTCAGCTGTTGAGCATTGAGATCATTCAATCGGTCTCTGTTGGTCGGTGAGAAGATGGTTCACGGTGCCGAATCCCCTTTCACACGCGGCTGTTGACACCGGGAGTGTGGAGAAGGCGGTGAGCACTTTGCGCTAACCTTCGCAGAACTCTGTGTCTTCTGTGCAACGCCCACCTCAGCATTGGCACCGTCAGCTGTGGTGTCTCTCCTCTGCAGAATCAGGGACAAGGCCTACAGGAACAAGTCCGGCAAAGTCTCGGGTGCTTTCTTTAACAACGCCATCTCCACCGAAGAAAAGCCACTGTGTCATTTTACTACGAATGCCCCAAAACTTGGCCCTCGCCATGGAAGATCTGGATCTCCCATTGACGCTCCAAAGAGTTTGACCAAGGCTGGATAGCTTTGCTAGAGAGCCGTCAGATGTGAGGGGGGAGGACAGCCAGCACACGTCAAACTCTTTTCTTATCCTGCAAGTGCGCATCCCGTCTCTTGTCTTCTCTGCAAAATGTAAGTTTTTTTGCAGACGTTCCTTTTATGCTATGAAAAAATGTAGATGTGGATATGAAGCCTCTCTTATCTTACGGGGCTTAATATCTGATGTCAGAGCAAGCTGTACACTGAACTGTCGTCTGTGGTGACAGCGAGCCATTCTCAACCCTCTTCCGTTTAGCAAAGCATCCCGGCTCAATGCAAGGCCAATCCGTAGCCTTAGAAGGCGAAACGGTAGCTTTTAAGTCTGGGTTTCTCGGCCCTTGAGTCAACCTGGGACAGCGAGTTCCCCTGAGGCTGAGAGTTGCTCTTCATCTACCTGTTGCATCAGTCTCAGTTGCAGGTGCGTGGTTCTAGGATGTTTTGTGACGGTCCTGAAAATGTTATGATATGCTGCTCTGAACCCTTTTAATTTTTCCGGGATGAAATATTACATCAGTGTTTGTGCTTGGTGACATTCTTAAATATTGTGCATGGATCAAGGCTAATCAGGATCATTAGCTAAATTAGCCGTAAGGTCATCTATTGTCTCTCGAACGCAAGCGCCGACAGTGGCTGGTCAATTTCGGATTTTAACGTGCCATCGCACTATAGACTGTTCACGATCCAGGGCTTTATTTAGTTTAAAATACTTTAGTTTTAAGTATTTTATATGGTCGATTGGTGAAGTAGCATTGATCACTTTTAGGGGGGGATACATTTTGTCCTCACAAGGGATAAAAATGATCAGAAAGGGTGAAATCCCACGCATACCCCGTGGCAAATCACACCCTGCGTAAATCCGTAGCATCCCTATCCAAACTTACTCCGTGCAGAGCACTCCTGAGGTCAATTTGTGGATGTAGCTGTGCAGGAATAAGGGGAGAATTCTAAACTCAAACCATGTCTGTCCTGGTCATCACCAACACAAAATAAGTATCAAGTCCTTCCCACACAGTGCAAGTATCACTACCTTACTGGAAACTACCCTAACAGGATTGAGCTCACGAAGGAATGGGGTAGAGGTCAAGTTGCACGAGTTCGGTAACTGAGCCCCAAGTATCATGAGGAGAAAACAAATCAGAGGTCATCAGAAGAGTCAGCCAATGAAGCAAAAGTGGAGTTATAAAGAAAGTTATACAGCCACGAGAAGTAGGATGGTTGTTAGGTTTGGTGGTGGGCTGATATAACTTGGTGAATAGGTTATGGTTCAGCTAGCCAGGTCTGTGGTGGGTGCTTTTTTGCAGAAGGAAAGGTCACTGAGGCATTAGCCCACACTAGGAGTACTCCATCTCCCAGATGAGCTACTATGATGGGACTCACACCTTAGCTTTAGCATCAACACGCATCAACGCAGAAACCTCAAGAACGCTCAAATCCCGACACAGACATCAATAATCAATCGTCAGAACAGCCGAGAGAAGTGTGGCGTTTCTTACTGTGGAGCACAG
Source organism: Gadus macrocephalus (assembly GCF_031168955.1). Lineage (NCBI taxonomy): Eukaryota > Metazoa > Chordata > Actinopteri > Gadiformes > Gadidae > Gadus > Gadus macrocephalus. The sequence continues at coordinate 9,895,463 of NC_082385.1, forward strand.
TGAACAGAGATGTACTTTAAGTGAGGCTTGGGTTTCAGACACCGTTGTACTTGAATAGTACTAATTGCTATCCTAAATCAAAGCTTTTTGAAGTCTCTCGGATGTCTCATTTGTAAATAATTGCCTGGCAGAGAAAACAATTAGCTGTGAGCTCTGTGGATAATTGTTTCACTGCGTTACCAAATTTGGATTCAACTGCATAAACAAGGAGCCTACTGCACGTTGATATTACAAAGGTGATTACGCATTTCGCTTGGTGTGTTTTTCTACCCCCCCCCCGGCCGTTAACCTCCCTGGATAACTAGAGTAAAGCAGGATTGTAATGCAAGGATTTTATTCACTGTCCAGAGGGCAGCACTTTGCTAAGTGTCTCGTATGCAATTACTTTTATATTTTGCAAAGGGGCATGTGTGTGTTTTATAACTATGCAGTGCGTGTCTAGTCTGAATAAGACCAATTAGCCAGCAATATGTGCTGCTGATGACATCATAATTCTTGACGATGTAAATATAACGCACATTGTGTGTATCAGGAGACACATAACAACGTAGGGTGGTTTGTGTTCTGTGAGACGGCAACACTAAATGCAAAAGGATGTACGATTATTTGTCACAATAATGGTTGATTTAACAACCATTTAATATAGATATATTATATCTTCTTCAGGTGTCTTCGGGTACCATGAAATGTGCCATAGAAAAATGTAACTTAAAAAATAAAACTCTTTATATTCAGGGCTTTTATAGATAAGTGATTGCGTTAGGGTTAGACTTACTGTACAAACGTACGTATTCTTCCCCCATTTCCCTAAAAGTCAGATAAGTGATAAGATAAGAGACTTTATTAGACTGTATAAACATACATTTTATTCCCATTTGCCGACAAGGTCTCGCTCAATGCAGCTGCTGAATGTGTCCTACGTGGAACCTTTCAGTAAAATGCAACACCATTCATCCCAATTTTTAGCACAAACTTCCTTCCCCCCCCCCCCCTCTACATCACTCTGTTGCCGGGGGAACTGCATAGCCAGCGCTACGCTAAAAGCAGCTATCATCAGCGGCGGAGAGGCTGGTGTGGCACCGGTCTCAAACACACGGCTCGCTCAGCGGTGAAGAATAATAATAGCCGTGGTAATATAAAGCCCCTATATGAGGGCACCTTTGGAGCAAGTTCTCTTCATCCCCTGTCCCACAATACATTCCACCGCCGAAGCCTCGAAAGCCACGAGACGAAAATAAATAAAGATTTAAAAAACCTCTGACAATACGCACTTTGTTAGCAGAAGGCTGAAAATCGGATGGAGTCGGGTTGCCATTAAAAGGAAGTTGGGACACAGAGCTTAACTTAGAATGGTTGGTGTAGTCTACACTCGTAGCGGAGTGCAGAGGATGTGTCGGTTATCATCCTTTACTTAAATATCTGAAATGTTGTGAATGATTTTTCAAATGGTTATAGTTAGATACTCAAGTATACACTGAAATTAACCAGATAGACCCAGATATAAACCATATTATGTATTAACATATCAGATAGGACATGACAATATGTCAATAGTGTATAATAATAATAGTGAAACCATCCTGTTGACATCTTGCGAAGGGATTAATATCACTGTGATTAATGCGGAGTGATTAATATCACTTCGCAAGATTAAACGTTAATTTTCCTTTCCTACAGTAGCGAAAAATACAAAAATAAATAAATGAATACACTACAGTATAAATACTAAAATAGGCTTTAATCAAAACAGAAAAATGGGGCTGTGCAGAAACGGATAAAAGTATGTTTATATTGTATATGCACGGGCACGTCGCTGGGGGGGGACGCAATACAGTAAACCCAGGTCCACACCCATGTCCTGACCTGCCGACTCGCCCCCCCCCCGGGCTCAGCACGGTGTTTACCTCCCTGACTCTCCGGTGCCCTTGAAAATGTGTCAGATCAACCGTATGAAAGGAAAACACTTAGCACTGAAGTAGACTAGCCTCGGGGAAGGGGGAGGGGGGTAAACTGGATAAGCTACAAGTTTTCCGGTCACGGACAAGTTCAGCTCCAGTAATACGATGGGAATAGACGTATATGGTTTCCGGATAGTTTATGCGATGCCTGGTGTAAGCGTTGAGTGGATGTTGCATGTCTAAGTTGGAATCGGATTACAGCCCCAGAGTTTTAACATTCAACTATTTTAGTTTAACTCCAAGCACTCAGTGTTATGCTTTGAATCAAGAGGTATTGGTTGCTCCATTCAATAATAAGATGCTAACACATACCCCAAAAAACGTATCACAAAAAAAGATTTCTTTAGTATTATTGTGATAATGATATTACCATGACAAGTTAATGAAGAACAAAGAGACATATTCTTTCTGTGTCTCTCACCGCAAACAGTTTGTTGTCGGGACTCTCTCATGCACGGCCGCAATAACAAATAACAAACCATTCAAAAATCCAACCTCACAATTGCCACAGAAGACCTTGTATTTCTCAAGTTTGTTCATATGGTTTGCCTGCTGTGAAAGCCCTGCAGCTCTGTGAGGTCAGGCCTGGCTGCCCTGCATTGAAATAGTCAGTAAACAAGCAACAGGGGTCGCTTTTGTGGTGTGGCTATACATAAACAAATGGAGGGAAGAGTCACAATTTTGCCGATTTGTAATGGTAGCCTTCATGGCTGCGGCGCTCAAAAGCTTTCTGGGAGGAATGAGTGAACCATCCTGGTTGAAAAGAACAGGGCACACGAGAGAGAGAAAGAGAGAGAGACAGAGAGCCTCTGAGTAAAAGCTGTAACACATGTGACACGTGCGACAGCCTCGCCGCACAAAAGATTGGAAGTGAAACACAAAAAGCTTGCAGACAGAGGCAGTATTAACGTGCATGCTCTGTGTGTGTGCGCACACACACACACACACACACACACACACACACACACACACACACACACACACACACACACACACACACACACACACACACACACACACACACACACACACACACACACACACACACACACGTCAATCGAAGAGGGATGGCTTATGCCATGCAGGAAATAAGAGTTTCAGAGCCGGGCTCGGATGGATGGCTGCGGAGCGACGGCCGCCATCGAGCTGCGGGGAGAGAGGGCGCTGCAGGCCGGCTGCTGCTCCGTGGAAGGGAGGCCGGGGCTGGCGGAGCCGCCACTAAATTAGAGGGATGGTTTGGCCTTTAGCTGCTGATTAAAATCCACAGGAAATGTGTTAAGAGTTGAGCGGCAAGCGGCAACCGCGCGTCAGGTCCTCTCGGGGATGAACCAGACTTTTTTTTTTGGCGAGCACGGGAAGAACTGTCGAATACAAATTTGCGTATTTGGCTTGTTACTTAATCTTGAATTGTCAAGGCTACCTCTGTGGGCAGACATACATACATAGAGGACATCATTGTTCCCATTTCAGTGCAATTCACCAAAGCACAAGTCACCCTATTTGACAAAAGCACCTGACACAGAGCGGAGGCGTGCAGGAGCTGAACAACATACATTTCTGCATTGTGGAGTTAAGATAACCCTCTGTGTAAGTGGATCAGGTAAATGGATGCAGCCGTGGATCAAGGGAAGTGCAGTAATGCTGGGCTTTACACACAAACACATAATAAACAACACTACAGTAGTACAAGGGATTGAAATCGAACCTCGAAGAAATAAAACCCCCTATAAGCCAGATCTGCCCACAAAACAATATTTGTGACCGCACTGAAGAATTTGTTTCATTTAGCCTGTTCTTTGTGATGCGTCGCCAGATAACACCAGAGAGCCCATGAAGCTTATTAGCATCACATCACACCGCTAAACAGCTTGGGTGGCCCAATGCCACAGCGTGATTCAAGAGCCGGGAATGTTCTAAAGGCAATGGACCGAAAGCCCCTCAGCCGAATCAAAGTTGGTGTTTTGGCAGATTCATAACACACAGCTTCGTATTCTCTGAAGGGACCACTGTGCCTTGCCATGCAGAGACTCATGCACTTCCACTCCTGCGAGGAGGGACATCTATATTAATGCACATGGACCCAAAGCTGGTGAGCTGATCGCCCTCCCCTGTGCCCATGAGCAAGGGGTTAGGTTTATGCGGTAAAGCAGAGCCATGTCTGTCTCGGCTGCTCTTGTATATTTAACATTGTGCGCCGCCTGGAAGACAGCATGAACCGGGGGTTAGGGTGTTGTGAGTCACTTAATTGCACTTGAATATTTTTAATAAAGCAATTCTTTTTCTATTATTTGCATAGATGAATATGTGAACATAATGAGAAAAGGCCCTTTTCATGTAATAGTGTCTAAAGGTTATGTCACCCTGCAGTACACGTAATGGGGAATATATGCAGAGCAAATTAAACTGTTCCATAATTCAGATCACACACACACACACACACACACACACACACACACACACACACACACACACACACACACACACACACACACACACACACACACACACACACACACACACACACACACACACACACACACACACACACACACACACACACAGATTGAATGCCTTGCTCCCTCTCATTCATCCATCTTTTATCCCGTCCAAAACAGCAACCTCGGTATCACAACCCCCTAATTATTCAAAATTCGTTCTACCGAAACCAACTCCCACAAGAAAAAGACAATTTTACATATGCATTTGTATACATTTATAATTTATGGGCGAGTGTGCGAGAGAAACCGTGTAAAGATGATGACAACGTTGACGACGACAACGTTCAACCATTTAACACGGGCGACTGGATCGTGCTTTGAAGGCATGGCTGCATGTTAGCTGAACCCCTGTACAGAAGCCTTCAATTTTTGATAGAAAATGCCTGCGGGTGATAAAAACAAAACGGATTCAACTATAAACCCTAATTTCCCATGCTAGATGACAGTGCATGGCAAACGTGTGATGAAGGGAAAGTGCTTTAGCTCATCCATTCAAGATCACAGAAACTCTACAAGTCTCTCAAGCGCTGCACGTTGCGGCGCAGGCTTTGGTTGGCTAATACGTTGATGGGCCAAGTAAACACGTCATAAGACTGCTACCGATGTCTGGATGTTGAAAATCTATTTTCAATCGCATGGAAGGAAACAAAATAAATAGATAAAAAAAGAACCATTGGTCAGAGCTTGTTTTATTAAACTGTATTCCACACATAGTTGAATTATACATGTGGTATTGGTGGGGAAAATATATTGTATATTCCACCGATATTCAAGATCAGTATTGCATCAATCTGATGTTTGGAACTAATAAAAAGGTGGTCACTGGTAAGACTGGGTTTGTAGAGCAATCTATTGGTCAATATTTCTCACAATCAACCAACTATAATGTCCCTGACCTAAACACTAGCCTCACTTAAATAAAATGTAACCGGGTACGTCTCTCGTTTCAAAATGTTCCCAATCAACTTACCATTCAATTCGATGTATAGAAGTGTATCGCGCTAGCGCTACAACAGTATAAAGCAGGTACACCTGTGTGGCCATTGGAGCTATGGTGTGAATGTAAGGCACCTAGATAAACGTTAAACTGACACATTGATAGGTGTACATCGGTCGAAACTATCACCAACTTTGTTTGCACACATTGGGTGTCTGTCTCAACTGTACTCGATGAGATTTTGCCTGTTATTTCAATTATAGTTTTGGGTATTTATTGCATCCTTCATGCTAACCATTCGTTAACTCTGGATTGATTATATTAAGGAACTTGGCCAGCCGTCTTCTCCGGGAGGAAAAGCCAAACATAATCCTTCCTCCCAGCACAACCCTGTTTGGATCCAGAGTTTGTATGAAGAGGAAGGGCTATACACAGACGGGTCGGTTGTCAATGTGTTGGTGTGAGTGAGTGAGTGAGTGAGTGAGTGAGTGAGTGAAAAAAAGAGTGAAAGCGGGAGATAGAGAATTGTGGTGTTGTGCACAGCTCGGCGATGAAATACAATGTTACCCAGCACAAAAAATGGAAACAGATGGGTGGCTTTCAATGTTGATATTGTGTCACAACTGCCACAAATAGACCAATGTACAGGAAATACTGGTATGTCCCAACATCTCTCTTGGTCGGGAAAAGCTGGGAAGGAAATATAAATAGGCCCTGAAAAAAACACCAAGATGTCAGCAAACCAGTGTGCTTGGGCTGTCATTACCATTGTATAAAGGTCTTCAATGCAGTGTATTACACACACACCCAAACATAGACACACGGATGCGTGTGTGAGACTATTACGACGACACTCTGGGCCTATGTATGTCCAAACCGTACTAGAATGCTTCCCGCATTTAAATTGCAAATAAGATCAAAAGTCACTCAAAACAAGGGCTTGGTTTGTAATACCCCGGCTGTGCAAGCAGCCAGCCAAGTCTGTTTGACATTCCAAATCTCTTCTGTTATGCACAGTGTGCAGAAGAGAGGGAACAGTGAATATACATTAATATTGACTCAGACGTTCCCGACACTGAAAGGAAGTCCACTAATGAATTCTGTAATAGAATAGATTTTAAACTCTTGGCAGGTTATGATGACGGCGGCCGTTCGCTCTCCCTGTTCGCCAGTTCGCCTAATTAGCTGGTGGCAAAGGGAATGCTCCCTCAGCACCCAGCCGGGAACCAGAGCTAGCACGCCGCGGAGCCAGAACGCCTTTGTCGTCGTCTCAAGTCCCACTCTGAGGCTCTTCATTAACCGTAACAGCGTGATTCGGGGCTCAGAGCAGTGATATCTACATCTACTGGCCCATACCCGAAACTAGACAAACGGGTGGCAGGATTCTTGGCGTCCATCAGGATGAATAAATAATGACATAAATAAATGAATGACTAAAAGGCAATTAAGCCAGCGTGGAGAAATGCGCAAGGGCAGGGCCGTGTTCTCCAAACGGGTTCACAGCACTGACAAGCTAACACGCTTTTTTTTTGTAAGCTGACAAACGGCTCTCGGAAAGCAAACGAGAAACTGAAATGTTCCTGTGTTCAGAGTTTTCCACGGCTGGCTGCCTGGCCCGGTGACACTTTTTGACACGATACATGATGCACAAAATGTGAATTTTTTGTTCAGCAAACTCTTGGGTACAAGTGATCCAAGGCACTAAAACCACCACGGCATGTCGGATCTTTGGGGGGAGAAAAAAATTCAAAAAGGATGAAAAGTTTCCTTTACCCGGCGTAAGTGACTTAATTACGGTGAACAAATTAAGCATCAAAAAGGTACAGGAGGTAACGTGTAGTCCCATAAGCCCCCTCCTATTACGATGAGAAAAATACTGAAAGCGATCCTGACAAACAGTGAAGGTCGGCATACAATCGCTGCATCTGGTCGGTAGTGTAATTACAGTCAGTATATGTTTGATTAACCATTGATCAAATCAGATCAATATCCAAACAGTGTAATGAGCAGCGCACATTAAGCATAGAATAACTCGTTAATGAGCGAGTGTTGGATTTGTGACCTTCTTGCGGACCGGCTATCAGGAAATCCACAACGCCGGATTTAACTTTCTTCCTCTCAATGAACAAACAAACAACCTCTCACACACACACACACACACACACACACACCCCCCCCCCCCCCCATTCCAGCCACATTCCCCCCCATTCCTGCCACATTCCCCCCCCATTCCAGCCACATTCCCCCCCCCTCTCCAGCGGTGGGCTGCGGTCATGTCCTTAAGAAAGCGGTCCGGGTGGGGGAGAGAGAACGCTGAGTGTTTTGAAAGGAAGAGAGGATCCTTAGACGTCCTTTCATTCCGAGAGGCTTATGAGATCTATCACGATGTGGGCAGAGATGAATGGCGAGAAGGGTCTCGCTGCACAGCAGGGCTTCATTCTGCCAGGACCCGCCGCCCGTACGCATTATAATTTTTTATTTTATTTTTTTTTTTAAAAGGCACTTCAGTGGGGATATTATTACTGATGAGGCGCCGGTTTAAACTGCACATCTCTCTGCGAGTCTGTGAGATGGGGGAAGAATATATCGCAAGGACACTCTTAACTGGACCAGAGAGGGGGGGTGTTGTGGCTGTAGCCGTCAGAGAAGCTATTGAGCACGGAGTACGAGGCGAGTACTCAAAACTAGTTGGTGAAGTTACAGTTTGCAGGAATTTCGACACTTCAAATATAAAGTCACTATCCACCGATTTGTCGCTTAAGATTACCTCGGTAAAAGGCATGCAGCAATGCTAGTGCAACATTATCCAGCAGCGGAGAAGAACTGGAGTTCTAGAAAAAAGCTATGGTATTGTCACTGGTTGGAAAGCCCTTGCCATCTGGTCATACTTAGCAACTTGCTCACTTATTTTCTATGAAATATGAACTTCTCTTTAGGATTTAAACCAAACCCCTTAAATTCCAGCTCCCTAGACCATCAAAACCACTGTTTGGGTAGAGAGTTAGTATGGAGTGGGTGCATCGTAGACATTGCTTACTGTAAGGCACTTTGGACAAAAGCTCCTGGTAAATAAACGCCACACAATGTTACATTGGAGAGGAGGGCGCCTCCACCGGGCCTGAGCCCAATTCACGCAGGAATAGTTCACCTCAGGGACCATGTGCCACTCGGAATTACTCCCTCTTACCGAGCTCCGGCTGGACCACTATACGACCAGCGTCTCAGAACATATGATACACACGCTTTCCTTACAACCGTTCCAACCTGTGAGTAACCCCTGAAGAACCTCGACCGACCAACCTGCTCCTAGTGCAACAAGGGGACGCGTTCGCAATGAATAAGCAAGGAAAACCATTGACTTACTCATAGACAAAATCAATACCAGCCCAAAAGCTTTGCGTCCTCATTTTTCCACAGCGTACAATAGAAGTCGAGTAATGCATCTTAACAAGGTCTCTCATATTCTCCACCACAGAAGGCTCCCCAGCGCTATCGTCCTGATGACTTTTCATCTCCGAATGGGTTTGAGTAATGAATTAAAGATGCTTGGAGGGATGATGTGGAACAATCCCAGCACTGTGCAGTAAATGGGTAAGCATTGCATCACCTGAGATAAACAAGAGACAAATTGTTCCCCACTAACGACCCCCAAGTTGCCATAAATAGGGTAGTGAAAGGTGGTTGAATTTTACACTCAACAAGTAGGCAGCCTGGAAAATGAGTGTCGGGTCGAGATAACAACCACTGCAATCCCCTACTACTAGGGATGCACCGAATATTCAGCCACCGGCCGAAAATGGCCCAAAACATAATGTTCGGTTTCGGCCGAAGGAGTAAAAAGTCTGAACATAATACGCCGAACATTGTTTTTTATTTATAAAAAAGAAAAGAAAAAGAATACTCATTTATTTAAAGGTACATTGTTCTTAAATTCTTGCTATAATGTCTGGAATGTTAGAAAACGTTCAGCATTAAATAAATATTTTCTATCAAATTTGCAATTTTTTTTTTTTATAGAAAAGCAAGACAAAAAAGTTTATAAAGGACATTTAATTGTTTGATATATGCAATGGTGAAAAATTAAAGCAAAATGAACGAAAAACATTAAAAGACACATTCGGTATTCGGTTTCGGCCTTCGGCCAACTGTTTCAGTATATTCGGTTTCGGTTTCGGCCAAGAATTTTCATTTCGGTGCATCCCTACCTACAACCATTGCTAAGTCACTGGACATCCCCTGCTGGTTGACTGTGTGTAGGCTTATAGAAACAGGCAGGTTTTAACTGATGGGTTGAAGGAAGGAGAGAGCACCGTTGACTCACTGCAGTGAGTTGTTGACTGTGATCAAGATCCTAATCTCAGTTTTATCATGTCAACATAGAGTTGGATTGATGGTATTGTAGCTTGAACTACATCTTGGTGCACGGCGCTGTAATACTTATTCCACTCAGACTGAAAGTAGTCAAGTGTGCTTCGTCTTGGCCAGCACAGCAGCTATTTGCTCGATGGGGGGAGGCTGGGATTTAGTGTTTGAATGGATTAACTAATGAGATCACTCAGTGGGTACTGACAGATAGGACAGGTGAGGTTCGGCAGCCAAGCTCGATGAGAAACCACCGCCAGAAAAATCTCCATTGTGCAGAAATCAAAAGCATGGGCACCAATAAAAGGAGGTGGGTATTTTTTTTACCGTTTTACATTTTCACCCCATTTCTCAACTCATTTTTGATTTAGGTGCAAGAATCAGAGAAGCATATTGTGTGCATTCGGCCCAGAGACGGGGGGATACGCCGTAGTACACTCCTAACTCACTCCCTTCCGGAACTTCAGCCTTAGTTAGAACTAGGGAAAGAAAAATAATAGACTGAATTAAAGTAGACTCCGATATATAGTCAATTCAACTACTTGCGAAAAGTTGGCAAATCCCTTCCCTTCGATTCAAGTGACCAAACACTGAAAGACAAAATGTGATTTAATTTGATGTAATTGAATGTAAGGATGGCGTATTCGATTGTCATAGCAACTAGATGAGGAAGGGGCAAGAATAAACGAGAAGAAGCATTTCACTTGGCTAATTACCAGACTGCAGTCCGAACAAGAAGCTGCACGTGGAAGATGCGGTAACATTTTCATGGTGGGTTGTGAAATTACAAAGGAATGTTTCATCTTGCCTTTAGCAAAAATGCTCTCAATACATGCTTTGAATGCATGCTGCTCAAAGACCATAAAGCAATCTACATCCTTTTGATGAGCCAACACACACTCTCTCTCCACCATTGCCCTAATTGAAAAAAAAAAAAACACACACATTGGGTGGGTGGGTGGTTGGATTACCCAAGCCACTCAAAATAAATTCCTGGAGTGTGCCGTAAACTCCATGTGGAGACGGTGTGGGTGTTGGAGTGCGAGGGGCTTTGAGGTCGCGGTAATTGAAACCTTCATATTATTTGAGGCTGCGGGGGGGGACTTCTCCCGGGGGCACTGCCCCGCGGGCGAGACCCGGGACGGAAATAACCGATTCGTGGGATATTTCACAGTCCCGGGCTCAGCCAATGTCACGATCTTATGGCTTTGGAAGTACCGAAAATAAAAGAAAACAACACGAGAGGGGACTGAGCCTGCGTGCTGCCTCCGAGCCACGCCGGCTCCATCACAATCACAGCACGAATCACTGGAGGTTTCCTCGTAAAGTCTCTGGACCCGACGCCACAGAGTCTCTCAGAAGCGATTGTAAGATGGGGCTGATCGGAGGAAATGACTCCCATTACCGCTGGCCTGTAGCACTTCCTCCCCTTATTAATCACCCTGACCCATATGTCGCCGAGGAGGCGAGACGGTGACCTCACCGTACGCCTGTGTACACACCGCGGCTACCTCCCATCTCTCGCCACAAACAGAACGTGTGACTGCACAGGACGGTTTGCTGCGTTTGTGAGTAAACTAATAAAATATCGGATGAACTAATCGTGTCTCTACTCACCCGCCTTAAGAAACCCATTAATTAATTAACACAGTGATTGGACCACAGCAGCAGGGAACCGCACATAACCACAGACGACACGGATTAGGTGAACAGAGGTGACGCCGTCCGGAAATCTTCTTCTCTCTCGAAAAAGTGTGGAAATTTGGCAAGAGTGTTTATAATCGATGATCAAGTCTGCTGTGGGTAAACAAAACCATACCAACACAAGCTGTTGAGAGGGCGAAAGGCAGCGGCTAGGGAACACAGGCACTCAGTCGTGTGTAGGCACATGTGCAAACACACATGCACGCAACACACCCACACACACACACACAAACACGGCTGCATTACCTCCGCCAAGCTTATCCCTTCTTTCTGCATGAAGTAGTTCTTCTTGAATTCGTAATATGTGTTGAACTGGTTCCAGGTCTGCAGGAAATCAAATCTGAAAAGGAAGGAGGGGGGACGAAGCAGACTCATTAAAGCTCTGTTGGAAACAGAATAAAAGAGGGGGGTGGGGGGGGTCAGGGGCCCAGGGCTGCCCGGTTTATTCCTGGTGCGTGGGAACTCACCGGGGGTCGTTTTTGGCGCGCACGCTGGTCTCGAACTTGACACCGTTCCTCGCCACATACTCCGCCAGCTTGTCTATGACGGGCTGGATGTCAGGCGGCGGGGGGATGATGACCGCGGGCGCTGGTACGGGCATGGTCGCGGCCCGGGACACCGGTGGGGGGCGCGTACTGTCGACGACACAATTTTTTTGTTAATTCCAAAACAAAATTGAACACAGATTCAGATTAAACTTTATTACCAATGTGCAGGGTACAAGTACAGAGACAGTTCAGTTAAAGTGCATTATATTACTTCTTCGGCAAATCAAGAGCAGACCCACGGCCACAACGCAGTGAATCTCCTCTTAATCTATAACGTTACACGAAGATGAATGACTCTTAATCATAAAGGGTCACTTTATGTATCACCGCATCGGAGTGGAAGGGGGGGGGGGGGGGTTCAGAAAGTGTGTGGCTTTCTGGGAGTTTTACGACGTAAAACAAGGACATTTACATACTAATGACATTCCGGAATTATTTAGCTGGCGGGTCAAGAAGAATAAGATGGAGATGACTCCCGGTGCGTCCGATTCCTTCACGGAGGGAGGGTGCCATTAATTGAATTGTTCCGTCGTTTGAAAAGCCGAACGGGCGTGACGGACACTTTGGGCATGGGCGGGATGTTGGAGGGAATACAATTATGGAAGTTTTAAATGGCATCCACCTACCTACAGTCTGTTGGATTTGGGGGGGAAGCATGAAGGCATGTTGCCAACATCTATGCGTGTGCTTCTATGTGTGTGCTTCGCTCACAACGAGACACAGCATAATATAAAAAGTTCTAAAAGCAGGTTATAGTTTGGTTTCTAAAGCGGCAATTTGGTTGAGAGTCTGCTTCTGGTGGAAGGTGCGGAACTGGAGCACTCCAATAATAAAGGAAAATGCGTTTTCAATAAGGTGAGGTTGCAATTTCCTGCATTTAAAGTTTGCATCATGATCGTTTGAAAGGATCACATTTTTTCAACCATTTATCTACAAAGTGCAAAGCACTTAAAAATAAATCCCTTCAATATAACGTTGCCTCAGTTTGATTCAAGTCCATCACAATCCATTGTCAGTTTCCAGAAGTAATCTTGTCCATTCCTTAGAAAAACATATTTTCCATTGATTATAAAAACATCTTTTACCATTCCAGTCCATTTTTTTTTCTTCAGTAAAAAGGCATCCGCAGATGAGATGCACACTGTTTGCAAAGACCTTGAATTCCATACAATTCTTTCCAGTGTGGACAGTACACTGGCCCACCACGAGTGGAAGTGCTCCCATTGTGAAGACACTCCCGTGCAACGCTGTTCGCGTTACTACTTGTGCGATCACTTTGCAGCGGTTGGGTTTGTTGTGTTTGGGCCGAGTACCAATTCCTTTTCCAAAAAAGTGAATTTCTCCTCCGCAAGAAAGATACATACAACAGATGAATAGCTAAACACTGGTGCACCGAACCCCATCTTCACCATCGGCAATATATATTCATGAAATCATTCTACGGCGTGCTGCTTCATGTCATTTGACTGCACACTTAGGGGATCAATGGGAGCGCCCAATTGTTGTGCACCAACGTAGACCAAAAGAGGCGTGAACGGACGCCATCACAACATCCATATTCATGAATCTATTTACGGCCCAGCTGCTCTTATGGCCGGCCAAATTGGATAGTGCTGCCTCCTCATTCCCGAAAGATGAATGAGAGCGAAAACACATTATTTCAAGGTTAAAAGCTTCAATCTTTACGCCTCAACAGCAAATATATTGCAATGCTTTTGCGAAAGCCCAGCAAAAAGGTAGGACTGTACACCCCATTCCCCAAAAGGTTAACAGGAAAATTGCTTTATTTCAAACACTTTTCCCTGCCCACCACGACTATTTCCCTTCGTCAACTTGACAGCAACTCAACAACCCTTATTCGTTGTTCTCTCGTAGACAGGGCTAATAAGCACTGCAACGGAATCCAAAGAAACATCAAAATGATACGTTCCATTTGGCCGACACCATTAAACGTTACAGGTCTCTAGTGTACCGCCGAGAAAACCGCTCCAATACTGCAGTTGCTAGACTAGCTCGGCTGAAAGCTAGTACCTGTGGTTAAAGGGGCGCTGCTGCTAAGATTTCAGAGAGACAGACAGAGAGACAGAGACCGAGACAGAGACAGAATGAGCGGGGGAAAAGCAACATCTTTAAAAGATCCTCTACCTCTCGGCTCAACTCCTTTTGATTCCCACTTTGAGAATTGCGGAACTCAAAATCTCAGAGTAGAACCGGCATCTTGCCTGCATAACCCACCTTGCTTCCTGGACGAGGGCGGGCGGGGCGACGACGGCGGCCGGCACGGGACCCAGGGTGGGACCCGGGGTGGGACCCGGGGTAGGGGCCGGGGTAGGGGCCGGGGCGGGACCCGGGGTAGCGTTCTTGATGAGGGCAGGCGGTGCGGAAATCGTGTGTGGCGCGGGGCCAGGGTCGGAGGCAGGCGGAAGCGCGGTCCCCGGGGGTAGCAGGTCCTCTGCGCCGGTGGGCGGAGCCGTGGTCCCTGGGGGCGTGTTGGCGTAGTAGGTGCTCGCCTCGATGCCGGGCGGAGGGGGCGGGGCCAGGCAGTAGGTGCCGTCGGGGAGCATGTAGTAGCCGTAGTACATGGTGGCTGCGGAGGGAGAGAAAAACAACGACAGGGTGGGAGGAGTTAAAGCTGCATATGTTTTACGTTTTGGGAAGTAGCGCAACTTTAAGAAAATAGCGGGAGACATTCTCTTGGAGACCGGAGCAGCGAGTCATGATTATTTGGATGGTCGATCAATTCTGGTGATTAATGCAACTGACAGGTGTTGCTTAAGCGTAACACCTGCGTGCTAATGCGATCTGTCAACAATTTAGTTCCATCCACCCCCTTCACACCCAAACACACACACCACTACCAAATTAGCATTTACAGAGACATCACATCAAGAAATCAAGGGAATATTAAGAGTAGAAGAGAAAATAAGAGTTTCTACATTTAAAGTAAACAGGTGTTTTATGAAATGAAATAAAGAAAAAAAGAGAACTTTGACTCCATAATCCACCTGTGTATAATAGCTGTCATCGCTGTCATTTAATTAATCACATGCCATCGCCATCCAAAACATCATCCCCTCTCCTTCCGACAACACGGAAGGAGAGAAGATGTCCAAAAACGACTGGAGTGTTTCAACATAAGGAAATCTCTCCCATGAGGTTCAAGTCACTGGTGACAGTTTCAGCACACAGAAAAAAACGAACATTTACATAACCCAGCCCCTCAGATTCCTGGCGCGACACTTGACCAACACTACTGAGACACATAGATTGTCACACAAACACACTCACACACCCAAATTTACGCACACCCACAGACACAGACAGACAAACAAACATACTGACGCACATACAGACACACACAAAACTCCTGGCATGACACGTGAACGACACACTTAGGTTTGACACACAAACACACACACAGACACATCTTGATGCACACCAAGACACACAAACAACCGCACATACTGATGCACACACGGACACAAACACACGATGATGATGAGTAAGCAAACATCGAAGAAAAACATGAGTCAAAGGGAATGGTTTTGTGGTTTCAGTGAGCAGATAAAAAGTACGGACCCAGACGAAGACGCGCACAGATGAGGGTCTGAAAGGAAAATGAGCCTGAGCTAAGACAGGGGGGGACGGAGAGATGGAGGAAAGGTCAGGGAGCATGTAACTAGGGGTTCGGACCACCGCCAGCCGGCCTGGCGTGTTGTTGATGTGGGCCTTCACAGAGGAGCGCTAAGTACTCCACAACTGTCTGCTCTTCTTTTAAGAGCACAGAGTTCACGAGACGTAGACCAGCTCAGAACCAATGCAGGGACCATGGATTGCCTTCGTTGTGCATGGATCCATTGGGTATTGGGTAAACAGGTTAATTGTCAAATGATGAAAAATTGCTTATCACAACCAGAGCACGTGCTGCTAAATTGATATTTCGATTTCTGATGATGAATAATTGATTCATAAATCGACGCAATCGTTTTTGCACTATTTCTCAGAGTAGCATAAATTAGCAGCGTTCTTAAAATAATATATATTACAAGCGCGAATTGATGAACACAGAAGAAGCTAGTCGCTTGCTATGTTAGGAAATGTTTGGGATTATATTCACAAATACATTTCGAAGTCATTATGTATAAATAGCAGGGGAGAAATACATTGTGGTCCATAAACAGAAAGCAAGTGTAGTCCTGGTAATGGCTACAGGTGGTCGTATAAATGAACACATCTTGTTTAGATTATTATACCATGCTTTTTATCATGATCTAAATGGTGTCTATTAAGATTATTATCATAATTATTATAATGGACGTTTATAATCATTACTAGTGCCATTATGATTAGACTAACTCCAATTAAGTCTGCTATATTAAAATATCATCCGTCAAGATGCTCCAACCACACAACAGATTGGTTAGAAAAGTAGGGCTTAACTTTGTCATCCCTCATAACATTTCGCGCATCATTAAAACCTGAAGTTCTGACGGAATGTACGACGACTCTTTGTAGCCGTTCAAGATAAGAGACTTCTGATAACAAGTGATGTCACAGCTACCTTTACGACTGCACAAGTGAAAATGTACAAGTGGCTTTGATCAATTTGTTTTTGATGCAAAGATGCTGCTTTGTTTTGCGTCAAAGCGGAAAGGATCAAACATTTACCGTGTCCATATTCTCAGATGCATGTCCCAGTACCATTTATATCTGAGGAATTCAAAATCCTTGATAATGAATCCCATTAATATGACAGAGACGTTGGAAGTTCCTGCCTCATCACAAACCCCGTTTCATTCCAAATTCCCAGACACATCAGTGAGAGCCACCTAATTGATCCTGAATTACTTTACCCTAGAATGTCTGAAGGCACGCTGTGCGGTCAATGAACTTTTATCTGCTCGGCGTCGATTCATTTTT
>NC_082385.1:9917389-10044889 GCF_031168955.1 Gadus macrocephalus
GAAATCTTTCATTGTAAAAACCTTTTATTAAAGGAGGAAAAGCTAAAAGTTATTGGGTGACTAATACTACTTCTAGCATGAAAATTGGCCAACACACCATCGTCCCAATAATACAGAATAGGGATCAAAGCTTTTGAGGAAATTCTACAGAATGTTAGATTAGTTCCCTCCATGACATTAATGCAGACTATAAAACCATTCTCATTAAGGGTGGAAAAACGAGCACGAGAGACGCGAGCCATCAATGTTTAAACACGCCGCATTCATGTCGGGGCCTTCAATGGTGTTTGAAGCCCGTTGGTTCCCAACAGTAGGTCATGGGATACCTAAACCTTTTTACTTAGCTTGTGATAGTTAGCGTGCCTTTTTATGGTCCTCCAGTATATTGAAAAAAAATATATATATACATTTTTAAAACATTTGTAACCACAAAGCTGTAAAGGCCGGAATGCTTCGTCTGCTGCCGGATGTGATGAGGGAGACCTTTCTCCAACACCTTTATATCATTAAACAGTTCAGGTTGGTATGATCAGTTTGACCACGGTCGTCTTTCCCATGGTAACTGGGTAATGGGATTCTGATTGGCTGCGAGTGCGATGGACCACACCTGTGACCCAGGGTCTGTGATTAACCTAGCCTGCCTGTGAGACAGCAGTGGGATGGCTTTGAATCACTCAGACAATGTATATACATACACACGTCTAAAAACACTAAACTTATAAGCGTATGCTTAGATCCATGAATGGTGCATCTCTTGTGTGGTTAAGGGGTTGATAAAAAAAAGAAAGAGAGCAGTGTGTTTGCGTCCAAACGGTTAAAGACACGGCTCGGGAATCCAGAAAAGCCTATAACCAGAGTAAGTACCCACAATCTCAAATGCTCTTAGCTTTAACAACCCCACATCATAGGTAATGGGTATATGAGTCACAATTGGACATGAGAGGAAGGGGGGCAAACGCTGGTCCCTGCAGACGCCTCACTGGCAGACATTACGCAGCATAATAAACCTCAGCCTCACACTGGACTCCATTTCCAGTCCTCCATTTTTTAAATACAATGAGCATTACTGTGTTTACATCACTGTCTCAAAGACCCTCACAATTCATTCATTTAAATTGGCCTCAATGCCTCTATAAAATGTCATCCATAATGTAAAAGGCCCCTCATAAGTCCCATAAGTCTAAAGTAGGCTCTTAACTTTGCTTTTACTGTCAGGCAGCCAAAGCATCACTTTGCTGCTAATCCCACATTTCCTTTATAAATCAGACCTTTGGGTTTCTGTAGCTCTTAATCACTGTTAAAGTCTCCAAGGACTATGGGGCGTGGCCTCACAGGCAACACCCCCTAGCCCGGAGCCCTCTTAACCGTCACTAGAAAACACTTCACAGAACCACGGCGCCGTGAATACGGTGGTCACTCACCAGCTCTACGTCGGGGGGGATGGTGAGACCGGCCGGTGCTACGAAGGGCTCCTCGTCTTCATCCTGCTCTGCTTCTTCTGACGGACATCCATATGAAAGCCCGGAGGAGGAGGGGGAAGGGGGGGGAGGAGAGAGGAGCATGAGAGAGACAACCTGCTGGAGCAGTCTGTTCGTGTCCAAATCTGTTCAAATCTCTGCCTGACTCGATGCTTCAGAGAGTAAAATAATGTTTTTAATGTGGTGTTTTGTTTACTCAGTTTTATTGAGTTTTAGTGTATACTGCTGCCGTCTTGCCGGGTCCTCTTCACAAGAGAGGCTAGATTGCCCGTGTGTGTGTGTGTGTGTGTGTGTGCGTATGTCTGTGTCTGTGTGTCAGTACGTGCATGCATGTGTCAGTCTGTGCCTCTGTGTGTGTGTGTGTGTTCTCACCAGCCTCTCTGTTGGCCTCCTCCTCCTCGGTGGGCTGTGAGGGATCGTAGTAGTCGGCGGTGTATTTGAATCCCACAGCAGTGTAGGTGCCTTCATCCGCCAAGGCCTCGCTCAGACGCTTGTACTCTTCCTCTGCAACATCAAGAAGAGGAAAAATCATTACTTAAAAAAAAATTGAATAGAAAATTGAATATTTGTGAACCGCAGGTAGAAGATACATTTCTTCCAAATATCCCAGTAGTACCCCATTGATAAAATAAAATTAAAATGTAAGGGCATGAGACATCCCTCAGCCCGAGAACACTTCAGTGAGTTAATTATTAACTTTTGAGCTACATCAAAGCTCAGACAGAACCGCGTCCAGCTTGGACCGATGATAAAGCCGCGCATCAATCCCACGTGATGTTCTAGTTTTGATCTTTGACTTCTTAGGGAAAACGGTAGACTAGGGCTGGGCGATTAATCTAATTTTGATCGCAATTTCGATTTTAGCGTCAAACTATCAGAAAATTAACATAATCATTATTTTATTTATTATTTTATGATCAAGTGATCATAATGGGATTCTGCAGCAGTGCTGTCCTCCGGCTAAGCAGGGGAAGAAACGCACTATGATTTACTACTATCACATTTTTCTTCTCCGGGGATTAAAATATTGGTTTGGGAAATCGGTTATCTGAAGCTTGAAAGTAGGCTTTGGGAGCTGGCCCCAGATCTGGGCTCTTAACCCCTCGGCAGCAGCATGAGGAAGAGCGGAGGTCAGCCGCAGTGCGGAGCCCGCCACGGACTCCAGATTTACTGCCGGTGCCTAGGGCCGTGAACGGTGTTTTGGCGTGGGAGGAAATTTCAGGCCAATGTGAACACAGGAAGAACATCCGAGCTCCTCAAAGAATGGTCCCAGCTGGGTTTGAACCCATGACCTTATGCCGTAAGCCAACTGTGCAGCCGACACACTTCATTTTTGTCTCGCTTTGCTCAGAATAAGCAAACCGGTTTAATGCATGACCTTGGGCGCTGTTGGTAACGCATGCTAAATTATCAAAAAATGCCTCAATAGACCAGCAGAGTCAAAAATAGTCATGATTAGCAGCCTTGAATTTAGCATTAGATAATAATAATAATTGATTACATTACATAGCGTTTCTCAAAGTGCTCAATCCCCTTTACATAGTGAGTGTGTCTATGTGTGTGTGTGGCGGGGGTGGGAGGGGTTTGGGGGGGTGGGGGTGGCTCAGACAGCCACACATTAGGTGTCAGAGTAAAGAGGTGCGGAAAATGTAGCCGGAGGATGATTAGGGGGGCCAGAATGGAACAAGAGCCGGGTTGGGCACTTGGCCAGGGCAGTGGGGTTAGCACCCCTGCTGTTACGATGCGTGCCTTGCGATCTTCGGTGATCACAGAGTCAAGTCCTCGGTTTACCTCGGCCTCATCCAACAGACGCGTCATGACGATAAACACGATGGTCAAACGCGTCATTAAACCAAAGAAGAAGTCCACAAGAACCTCCTCTCCTTCTGTCGCGGAGTGTGTGCCAGTGACCGCGGCAATGACTGCCTCATCTGACGGGAGCTCTATAGGTCGGGCGGTGCTCGCCTGCAACGACCCACTGCAAGGCGCCAGCTTGAGTGGATTCGTCCAGCTTCCGCTCTGCTGCCCGTAGCTGCTCTGCCGGTAATGCTTCGATCCTTCACTTCGTGAATTTCATAGGCAAATTTTATTGAGAAATCCCCTCTGTAAAAATCACATAGCAGAAAATTGGGGGTCCGAATTCACGGTACTCGAGCCATGTTGTTTCGCGGTTTAGGTGTATGTTGGTTTAGTCAATATGTATTCTATATATTGCCAAAAAGAGTTAACCTCTATGTGCAAATTCCTCTGATGAATGATTGACTATTGAATTGGCCAGAAGACTGAAAAAAATGACTAAAGTAAAGGCAGGGAGGACAATAGATTACAACAATGGACATTTTATTTATTTATATTTATTTATATCTGTATTTTTGCACATCCATCTGCACTGTTTTTATGTGTGTTTTCGGCTGCTACTGGATACTTGAATTTCCCCCGGGATTAATAAAGTATATATCTATCTATCCATCTATCTATCTAAAGTGACCTGTCCCCAACACCTCTTTCCTATTGAGTTTCAACACTAACTTTTATATTGATAAAAGACCCAAGGGTTCAAATCCCCAAGCACGCCATCCATATTGTTAATATTTCTGTGATGGCCCTTCTGTGGACAGATGGGTAATAGGCTGAGTGAGGGGCCAGGCCTCCAAATTCAAGGGCAAACAAGCCTATGGGACACTGTGTGCGTGTGCGTGTGCTTCCCTCTCTGTCTGTGCGTGCGCGTACGCACGCACGCACGCACGCACAAGTTTAGACTGCTAGTAAAAGCATTTGGAACAGCAGTCCCTGAATATCGCACAAATCAACAGCAGACTCATTCCGACCTGTGCGTTTTGGCCTCAGATGGAATATTTCACTTGAAACATTGGCTTCCTACTTCAATGAATGCAATTTAGGCCTGTGGTTTAGGAGGGCATGTTCTCACTATAATGTACAATGACGGAGGCAAGAGGAGTCAGTTCCGACTAAATCGAGTTTCTTATGCCTGGACAAAACCTTTTAAAGAATTTTATTTATAAAAAACGGGCCAGGAATAATGTTTTTTTGACAGTTTGAACTTTATCCGTTTTTTTTTCCGAGATAGATGTTATTTTAATCAATAGAGTAAACCAATCTTGCTTGAGCAACTCGCTGCCAGGGATCCTTGCTCTCATTTAAGCATTGACATTTAAATATGGTGTGGCATTGGTAGACCAAAAAAAACAACTCTGTTAGGCTACTTTATATTCATATGTTTTGTAAAATCCTCCACAGGAAAGTGTGTAACTAAGATACGTCGGTAAATGTAGTTTAAGTGCATTATATTAGCATTATATTAACAGACAAACCCAGACGCTATGAGAGAATCAGCCAAAACAACTGCTGTATGAATAATAATGTAAACACTTCCAGGAGCCTAGAGGGCCTCCATCATTCAAGCACCCAAAATTTGAGTTATGCAAAATGGTTATTTTAAGAAACATCGAGTAGAACTTTAGAGTTTTAGAACGCAATATATTTGTTCGGAGACACAGCCTGGCCTTTGCCAACTCATCTGCATACCGTGGATAAAGCTTGAGATCTTTGACTTTCACTGGTTATATAATCAACAGCATTTTAGAAATCCCATGAAAATGTACAACAAAGAAGTACATCCTCATATTAACATATTTGTGTTTGACGTGTTGACCTCAAATATATAGTTTGCACATTTTCTAAGAAGTCTTGAGGCTTTGTTACACTATAAAGCTGCTTTCACACCGCCGCCCGTTAACTCGCCGCATCCATTTATTTCAATGAGGGAAGGGCGGCAGAGGGGAGGCGGTTACAAAAGCGGCTGTAGACCAAGAAGCGGTTGCCGCCCAAGTGAACGCGCACAGATTTTACCCCACCGCTCGGCTTTCCCCGTGTTGAAACTTTCGGCGGCGGCAGCAGCAGCAGCCGCTTTTGAAAAATACCTGGCCCATTCACACCGCCGAGCTGAACCCTCCGGCAGCGAGGCGGTTGCCGCGCAGCGGTGTGTTGTAAGCAGACATGGGGGACTCGAGTCACATGACTTGACTCGAGTCAGACTCGAGTCGCAAATTTGAGGACTTGAGACTTGCTTGACTAACACTGATAAAAGACGACTTGACTTTGACTTGGACTTCATGACTTGAGACTTGACTTAGACTTGAGACAGATGACTCGAAATGACTTTTTTAAAGTTAGATTAAATGTTGGATATGGGATTTGCGATACGCCAGCCGATTTTAAAAACACACAACTCAAATGGTCCTACCCCCTCTCGTTCAACGCTGACTCTAACTCCACCCATTCCAAGTACATGGACGCGCAATCACGCAAGAGCGCAAACACAGATGCGCGACAGTGAGCCAGGCTAGCTGGGTTGGAGTTTAGGGTTGTCTTCTAGTGCTAGGTCCAAATGTGGATTAGCTAGTTAGCTAGCTCCAGTAGCTACCGCAGGATAACAACAAACAGAAGCTTGCTCTGGGTCACGAGCTTTGAGTACGTGCACGTGCACGAAGGGGTCACTCGCGGGGAGCGGGAGTGCAGTACGACCGTTTGATTGACGTACTTACTGTCCAATGCCACTCGGTGGTTCTGAAAATCATTGGCTGGAGTTTTTCGAGCCCTGCCCGTTCCACAGATGATTGACTTGTTTAATTTTCATGTCAGTAGGCTACTTCTAACTCAGTGGCTGTAAGTGGGTTATAATAATGATTTCAAGTAATTTTCAAGTAAAATTACACTGTCAGAGCCAGAGCGTCAGACTGGGCTGTTCTCAGCATACCGCAAAAAAATTAAGAGGGTTCAAGTTCCAGTCCCCAAATTCAGTTGAACCACTACCTGGACATTTGTGATGGACAGAGCTGCCTTCAGTTTTGGGCCTATTCACATAATGGTTTTGGAATGTTTTGAATAGTTTGAGTTATTGTTAATGTTAAGACATTGTTATTGTTAATGTTGAAATAAAACTCAACTTATGAACCACTCACTCTACCGATTTTTAAATGTGGAAACTGGGTTAGATGATCAGATTTTTGTATGACTTGACTTGTGACTTGCTTGACCTGAGCAATGACTTGACTTGTGACTTGCTTGATTCTCACCACAGTGACTTGGGACTTGCTTGAGACTTGAAGGTTATGACTTGAGACTTGCTTGTGACTTGCACATTAGTGACTTACCCCCACCTCTGGTTGTAAGCACCTTAAGAGAAACATAACCTGGATAGCGCCTTCGAAATTGCCCTCTTTGTGATCGGCCTGTTCAAGAACCACCAGTTGGGTAATGTCGGGGCTGGCCTTTCCATTGTCGGGGTGTTTGGGCAGGTCAAAGACCTCCATCTATTGCAAATATCACAAGCAAAAATTACTTTGCGCTAGGGCTGGGCGATATATCCAATATATGCGATGTATCGCGAGATGTTCTCCAGGGGATGTATAAAATGCCCATATCGCGAACATCGAATATAAATTGGGACGCAATGTTTCTTTTTGCCGCCGCCGGCATACTCGTTGTGCTTTCACGCGACGGGGCGACAAGATCTCATACAAAGTGAACGTAGAGACGCGTATCTGCCAATCAGCGTTCAACAGCGTGGCCACTGAGTGACATGTGTAACGTAACAGCCAACCAGCGTTCAACCGTCAAACTCGGTGCAGTGCAGTCCGGGGTGAACTGCAGCACGGAGGAGAAAGTGATTGTTGCCGTTTGCGACTCCCGGAGCTCTATATATAATAATATATAATATAATATAATATAATTGGTTATATAATATCACGGATAAAAGCTCTGTGCGCCTCCTGATGGCCGTAGCGTGGGGAGCTCTCATAGGGATTGGGCTTCTCGGGGTTTGTTTAACGCACAGCGTTCCCTTCTCTCGCTATTTCCGGTGGCTCTCTAAACTCACTCCCCCCGCCCATTGCGAGTCCACGAGATTCTCATGGACGCGCGTGTGTGACGTAGTCTGGAAGGCGCGCTGCTGTAGGTGCGTGTACCTCCGACTGGTGAGTGAGAACAGCCAGAAAGAGAAAAAAGGATGGAAACTGAGGATTTGGTTTCGAAAAAGAATAGCACTGGATCCTTCGTCTGGCAGTGTATATATAATAATTATTATT
Organism: Gadus macrocephalus; assembly: GCF_031168955.1. Lineage (NCBI taxonomy): Eukaryota > Metazoa > Chordata > Actinopteri > Gadiformes > Gadidae > Gadus > Gadus macrocephalus. Next base: position 9,924,975 of record NC_082385.1, read on the forward strand.
CAAACTGTTAATAAATAATTAACGGTTTGAATAAATGCTGTGTTGGTAAATCTAACTTGCTGTGATTTTCCTTTTCTTATGTGCAAGTTCTAAATTGTTCCAATAGAAAGCACTGATGAGTTTAAACAATATGTTGTTTCATGTAATCTACATGCAGACTTATGTTTCAGTAATACTAGCATTATCATATTTTGATTAAGTACATGCAGTCCCTCTCCTTAACAAACAGAAGATTATAAAACACGAGAATGGACAGTCAAACCAGGCAGTCCGGGCAAGACAACCAAGACATTAGGGCTGTGGTACACTGAAATTCGACCAACACCACGACCAATCGAAAAACATCACATTATCTCTAGATTAACCGCCGCAGGGCACTCAATTCAACCTGGTAAATAGATTCATGGAGCACTGCGCCGGGCAGCGTCACGTAGAAGAAAGACAACACGTCGGAGGATTAGATTCAGGCTCTGTTCTGTGTCCAATATAATGGGTCCCAATGGAGGAAAATAGGATGTGGGCCAAGGTGACATGTCTGATACGTTCAAACTCAAAGCCTTTCGGGCGATAAACAGGAAAGTTATATCGCAGACAACATGAAAAAATATTAATCAGAAGGCCAACAGACTTTTTTTCTTATTTTTTTTTCTTACCCACGTCTTATTTGACATGGTGTTAGATTTGTTTGCAGTCTTGTGTTCAGTAGGTAGAGGAGTAGTCATCCTTAAATTGGCAGAATTCAAAAGGGGTGAAACCCGGGGTGTTTGGATCTCCTGTCTTAGAAGTCAATAGTTTCTAGTGTCTATTAAACGATAGGATATAACAGAGAACCGGAACAGAGACTATTAATAATTTGTATTCATAATTAATGCTGTCTAACACAATATTGCGCATCATCAAAAATAAAATACATCGGTCTGCATATGTCCCTCCTGACCCCTAGAATAACGGATCAAGAATTTGTATTTCCTTTTGAAAGTAACACCAGCGCTTGTCCGACCAATGAGAATGTGGTCGAACACGTGCATATCGACCAACCAGCCGACACGAACCTGACAGCCCTACAAGAGATGCAGAGGGCTGGTGTCTGGGCAGGGGCCGCCCTAAGGACGGTCAGTGCCCCAGGGACAGAGCGGCGGTGGCGTCGGCAGCTCACCTTGTCGGGCCTCCTCCTCCAGCAGGTCCGTGTGCATGGCCAGGTAGCGCTCCTCGTCGCACAGCGCCTCGATGCGGGCTTCCTCCTCCGACAGCTGGTAGGACGTGTTCCACGACCCGCTGTCATACTCTGAGAGGTCATGCACGTGACCACGTCCATCGTATCTGTTGGACCAACGCGAAGGTTAGACAGGTGGAGGAAATCGTGGGATTTAAAAACACACACACACGCGCACGCAGCCACACGCACGTACGCTAGCGCGTACAGTCAAACACACACACAGACACACATTACAAACTACTTGGCAGTCAGAAACAATAAGAGGAGGAGTGGGGAGGGAAGGAAAGGGTAGGAGGGAATTTAAACCAAGAGTTGTTCTTATACATAGAGATTAACAAGAATGATTGAAAGAGGAATATAAGTGCTGCAACCCCATCCTGTTATGGAGTGCGCTTGTGTGAGGCACTGACATATTGGAAACTTTCTAAACAGCTTAAGCCTACTTTGAACAATCACTAGCAAGTTATCTAGCAAAGCTTTGTTGATTACAATTCCTACAAACCAGAAAACCTGAACCAAAAACAAAACAAAAAGAAAATAGAGAAAACAGCTCTCCTCTTACCTTACAGGGTTCAATCCCCCCTGTAAAGCTCATCAACACTTGTACATCTGCAAAGAAAGTTACATTCACACAAACCCGGGCACATAAATACCTATCCGTAAGAACCCAAACGGAGGACATTTCCCTGTGTTCGTTCCTCTACGCCACCGCTCAGTTGAAGTTTCTTCACGGAGACAAAGAAATGGAGGGGTTCTGGTGTTGGGCATTGGGGGTCTGGCGGGACCCCTTTGCCTCCCTTGCTGGGGGAAGAACTGGGTTATGTGATAAAGACATACATACATAGGCTGCACAAATAAAAAAACAGGAGCACGCTGAAGGCAGACCAAAGAGGGTTTCGATCGAATACATGTCATGGAAAAGGCTGATCGGTCAGTCAGTCACAATCATTCAGCGATCAAATAAACGCACAACTTTGCACTTTTTTAAAAGCATGCCGATTAGTGCATTGGAATCTCACAAGATATTGCTTTAGTGAGTCAAAAGCAATATTATGTTAAGAGACGAGAAAGCATTTGGGAATGACAGACTGAGCTTTTACACAAGAGTTGATGTTTTCCTTTTAACTCTGGGCTACAAGAGATTAAGGTCAGGTTGAACAGAATTTGCTCTGGTTTGGTTGGCATCAGCATGGCAACATACCAAGACAGCGTTGTACTGTTGGCCTTACAACAATAAGTCAATCGGAAGGTATTACTTTATCATATTTTTATTGTTATTCCATATCCATCATATTTATTGCCTGGATCTTAGCTTTCCAGAGAAAATTATTTCCGGCATGCCAAGGCGCAGTCCACTTCAAGGTTGACATGGTTTGCCTTGAGGGTTATAAATGCTAAGCAACTTGAGTGGAGTCTCTGGTCTGAATTTCCCATGATCACAAAATACATAAATCGTGATAGGCAACAAGATTGCCATAATTGGCATGGATTCGCATCTTGGCATTAAAGAACCTACAATTCATTTGTAGTTCATAGATCCAAAGACAGATTAGTAGTCAGGAAGAAACATTGGCTTCTGGCTTCTGCAAAACTGACTCCAGACAGTCCCTTCAATAGGCAATGGGACAGATGTGGTTAATAACGATTCCTTTTAAGTTTGTTCAACCGACCTATCAATAGTGATCTTCTTGTCCCCCATCCATGGAATGAGGTGTTTGCCATGTTCGTGGAAGAGAGCTCTTTCGTCGTCTCGGAAGACCTTGCAGGCATAACCGAACACCAAGAGGTCGGCGTACTTATCGCTGTCACTCACATCCTTCACCGCTTTGTTGTTGTGCTTCTTCTTTCCCTTTCCTCGAGCATACATCCCCGTTGGTGAAATTAAACTTACAGACAAGACTCCGCGGTAACCTGGATTTATTTTGTACAGAAATTATCGATTATCTATGCTCCAAAAAAGACAGTAATCCATTGGGTTCTTGGTTCTTTCATAAAACAAAACGCTGGACACTAGCAGTAGCCATCTTGGAATTCAAGTAAAGGCAGCGTCGTTACTTAATAGCAGTTTCGTCAAGCTTACGACTTTCTAATTAAAATACAAAAATGAAGAAAATATTCTGAAAATGGTATTATACAAAGCTTAGTCATATTACATAAAAATAAAAAAATGTAATACAGTAGGGGAGATAACAAGCATTTTTTACATTCGGCAACAAATTTGCCGAATGTGCTGCTTCCGACATAAAGCACACGGCGTTGCAGCGTGTACTGTTTATGTCATGGACCTATTAAAAGAAGGTTTATGTAGATATCTCTATTTATGGCCCCCGTGCACTGATTGTGTTAGATAAATGCAATGTATAATTATTAAATAATTTATTGGTTTCACTGGTGACTCTCACAAATAATATTGACCTTCAAAATAATACCTCGGAGGCTTGAATACAAATAATTAATGATTATCACTAAATAATGCATTTAAATGCAATTCGAGCATATCGTCAAGCTAATTGAGCTACGATTTTATTAAATTAAAGCTTGGTAACACTACAAATGTTCATATCAATGTTCTTACATCCAGAACACATCCACAACCATGTCATTTAACCCGGCCTTGGGTCTGATACCTTTATATATTGTATTAACTGTTGTATTAATCGCTCTGTATAAATACAAAGAGATGAGGGGGAGAGATCAAAATCTTGTTGAACCAGTTTTGACTCAGAAATTGGCAAAAGGCAATTAAAGAAACCGACAGCCGAATGTGTTGCCTGATGACCAGAAACGATGAACGATGAGGAATGTGATACCAATATGACATTCCTGTTTTCAACTGTGACTACAGATAAAAAGAGGATTGCAGAAAACTCTGAAACATGCCTGGGGAGTCGCATAATTCAGTTTTAACTTGGCACAACTCATACCTCACTTCCATGGACTAACTACCGTGTGATGATTACACATAACCCTATGGACATAAACATCACTGAGGCGTAGAGGAACAACCCCAGGTTATGGCGCATGAGATGGGCAGAGACCATCAAGAAGATACATTAAGTTTTGATTTCCGAACTCTCTAATGCTGGTCTACATCAGAAGTAAAGAATCTGCCACACCAATATCTACTTTTGTGACACACTCACAATTTAAAGTATCCGTTCCTCTTTTTTTCCACTTCTGTTCTATATTTTTTGTCCGTAAACTTCCCTTCCCTCCTTGGTGTTGGATTGAATTCCAACAGCTCATGTTTACATGGAATGACATGGACATGCCCAAACTTGGCGAAAGCGGTCATGTGAGTAACACATTAATGTGGTTGTACATCCAAATAGTGTCGCATGTCACTGTTGAATAGATATTGCTTCATTCCCAACTATCTTGAGGGTTGTAAAAAAGAAAAACATCGTTATTTCACTGGACTGGTCTCGTCAACGGTTTGCTCATTAGTCAGCCATCTGTCTGTTTGCTGATGGTTTTAATTGTGACAGTGAGAGTGATTGTCTTGACACTCTGCACATACTTGATGAGCTGCCATATAGAGAGCCCCGGCCACAATATCTGGCACAGACGCTGAACGAATGCGCCACTAATATGATAGAAACACAGCCAGTCAGTTCTATCTGTCCCAAGAAACATACCCATTTGGGTCAACGTTAGAGGACATGGCCAGGTCTGCTGGTTTCCTGTGTTTCCATCAAGAAATGAGGCATGGAGGAAATCACAATTCACGAGCATGGCACAGCTCACCAAAGAGCCTTCTAGAGACCGATCCTCATCCGGAGTCATCACAGGTGGCCGTTCTTCATAGCAGCTGGCTCTCTTTATCCATTCTACTAGTGTGCTGAACCTGATGCAGAGGACCTAGCATTTCCCGTTGGGATCAACAAAGCATTATCTGGGAGCTTAATAATCATAGAGGCAAAAGTGAACGAGTCATCTTATGAGACATTCCCCTGAGGAGTCGGTTCTTGAGGATGGGAAGGGATTGTGTTTACATGTAATCAGGCCCATGTTCTCGTTTTCCTAGTCCAAGTCCAATCTCATTATGACTCCCTGTAACCGATAGTGCCTGTGAAATCGAATGAGAAACATTGCTGGGCTGTTAATGAAGCCATGGGGAGGTCTCCAAAAGGAAGAAGGCCCGAACTAACAAGGTGGTTTCAGAGCTGTTGGGTAGATCATATCATGAATTATTATTACCGTGGTGTTGGTAGGTTTTGCTAAAGGTGTTCATGCAAAATCCATGCTCGAAACATGCTCTAATCAGCCATTAGGGATGTGACCAGTATTGATAAAAGGTCAAAAAAAGTTTTTTTTTAACAATTACGCAAACAAGATATCTGACCTTTTCTGTCATGGCCAAAAAGTTAATTGACCTTTTTTTGTCTACAATTTAAAGTCGTTGGATTGCATGACCTGGTAAATTGACGAACTAACGATAAGGACTTTAGGTAAGGGAGAGAGAGGGAGAGAGAGTGAGAGGGAGAGAGAGAGAGAGAGAGAGAGAGAGAGAGAGAGAGAGAGAGAGAGAGAGAGAGAGAGAGAGAGAGAGAGCATACAGGTGCAAGGGCGTGAACCCAATTGCAGAAAGCAAACAAACAGTCATCCTGATTTATTGGGAGCAGGACACTACAGACTGTGGTGAGCCCCCTTTAGGGTGTTGGTGGCCAACTCTGGGACAAGAGCATTGCCCGGTAGCGCAGAAACGTGGCTAGGTAGCTTTTGAACATAACCCGTGTTTAACACAGGTCAAACACATTTCACAAACGAGCACACAGGGAATATAAGGAGTGTGTTAGGGCGAGACAGAGGCTTTGAGTTTGTCTCCCGTTTCATAGTAAGTATACTCAATTTGTAAATGACCAGCTGCTGGTCCCATTAACAACCGGGACACACGTTGTATCTGTCAGCCAATGGACAGTATTCCAGTTCCAGAAATGGATTGTGGGCGACTGTTAACGACTCCATGTTGATATGGCCACTTCCCCCTTAAAGCACATATTATGTTCTACAGGTTCGATTGACGATGGGCAGTGTGCATGTGAATTTGTGACAGCCTTTGTTGATACCACTGGTACTCTGTGTGCATGTGAATGTGTGACAGTCTGTGCATGTACTGTAGGTACCGTGTATGTTAGCGTGTATGTGTGACAGTATGTGCATGTGTATGTGTGAAAGTATGTGTATACACTCTGTGTGTTTGTGCATGTCAGAATCAGAATCAGAATCAGAATCAGAATCACTTTTATTACATCTTATTGTACAGTACACAAGAGTAAAAATCTTAGGCTTGGAATGTGTATGTGTACGTGAGACAGTCTGTGCATGTATGCAATATATTATATGTAATTTCCCAGCAGATACTGTTTGTGTCCATGACAAATTTCCTTCAGTCAGCAGTACTGTCAATCTTTTCTTATGTTATAGAAATTGGACAGCGTAAGGCATTTTATGAACAGGTGTGAAAAACGACAATTTACCAGGTGAATAGGATCAAATTGTGCGATGTTTCTGTTCACCATCCCCATAAATCCTCTTCACTTTTTTCTGCTGTTCCTCTTTCGATATCCAGCTGGTGTAAACCCCTCAGACTTCTATTACTAAGATTTATGTCACTGCCACAAGGCAGAGTAGGCCCTTCCAAGACATCTCATTCTCCATTAGTCAAGGTATCTTCCAGAGAAACTCTGACAAAAGTCTTTTAGACCTTTCTTTAAAGATATTTTATAAGACAAAAGCTCATTCGTCCAATAGTCAAGTCGATGCACTCTTAGAAACTTGGGAGACAGATTTGTTACCCTTTACATTTTCATTCAAGTAATCCTTTACCTTGACTAATTGTATGAATATTGCTTTGTAGGATTGCGTGACTGTCAGGGAGCCTAATTGATTACTTTGGCCAGTTTAAATTCCACCCTCGGTGTAATCACCGGCTTATTACGTGCTTTTCTCTCAAAATTTGACATTGTTAATTATGTTGTTCTTTCTGATCTCCAGGAGCATCCCCCTTTATTATCACTTATCAAACTGAAAGCACTCGCGATTCTGCCAAATCTTTCAAGGTATTGCTTCAAATGTTTATTAAAGGGGACCTATTATGCTTTTTCGACTTTTATGACCTATAAACGTTGTTATAATGATTGATAGTCATGTTTAACCATACTGAAGTGTCGAATAATGACGTACATGCATTTCGACGTATTCCCTGCTGACAGTCTGGGGTGGATGTGCAGAGCGCTAAACACTCGGGACAACGTTTGCGATTCACTTGTTCACGTTTCCGGGAAATCATCTACATAGAGGCACTCCTGCCGCTCCCCCATATGCCTGGTCAAATATGCCCGCACGCGCGCTTCAAGGAAGGTAACCAATCACAACGGAGTTGGGTTGGCAGGAGGGGGAGGGGGCGGAGAAGGCTGAAAGCGCCCAGATGAGAGGAAGAGTTTCCCGAAAATCTACATCGTTTTTTGTGTATGGTTGAACATGACTATCAATCATTATAACAACAACGTTTACAGGTCATAAAAGTCGAAAAGCATAATAGGTCCTCTTTAAGAATAAAAGGTGTAACTCATTATTTTTGTTTTATTTATAGTTACGTTTTCATTCAACCATCACACATATCCCTTAACAAAACACTACCAGAGAATCATGTACCTTCACAAAAACGATCACGCCTTTGTTCATATGGGATGAAAGCAATAGGTTAGGTGAGGTCACTATTCCATGTCTGATTGACTTGGCATCACCCGTATCACCTCCATTCGAGTGATCAGCGAGCTAATAAGAAACCAAAAAGGCCTTTTCTGATCAGGCAAAAAAGGAAGTTCTGTTTCACATTCAACCCCTCCAGACAACCATCTCCTACACCACGATCTAGGTGGGCCACGTGTCTGATTGCAGCTATTATGCTGTGTACTTCTCCCCACTGGAGGGTACAAGCAACAGAAGCTGTCTTTGGACCAAAGTCTGGATCAAAACAGTCCATCTGGATGCCTTTACCTCTGCAAGGGAGCGTCGTAGATCACCTTGACACGGGCGTGATAGGCCGCTTGTTCAATCTTGTAGGAGGGTCTGCATGGCCATGAGCCCCTCCTCCACCAGCTTCTCCAGAGCTCCCACAGGGCTTACACTGGTGATCTCGCTCAGCTTGGCTCACTGCTCGTGTTCTTAGAAGATGGCCTAGCTTGACCACCTCTACCTTCTGCAGGCTGGACCCCTGCTTGAAGGGGAAAGAGCCTGGGTCTGCAGGTCAGCACTGAACAGGAACTTAACAAAGTTTCATTCCCGGTGTAGGACTGGAGACGTAGAACACAGACAAGAATGCAGAACACGACGATGGAAGGGAGTTAGTCTGTTTATGTCTGCTGGAGAAGGAATAGATGTATGCCGGAGCCCATCTGACGAGCGCGCCTCAGCAGCAGTCAGACGGGGACCAGTAAGCCCAGTCCAGGGGTGCAGAGGAACCTCTGTGCGGCCTCGAGTGGAAAGGCAAGGATCCCTGATGGAATATCCATCCTGCACTAGCAAGTACAGCGCAGGAGCTTTCAGCCAATGTTGGCACGACAAGAATACTAAGTCCACAATACTCTTGAGCTTTTGAATAAGGCATGTTGGTGGAGGGAGAAGCCTCAATCTATGCCACAGCATGGAAGAACTTTCTCTGGCCGTTGGACCACTGAGGCAGCAACCGTTTTCATCTTGACAATCGGGCTGAGAGAGAGAGAGAGAGAGAGAGAGAGAGAGAGAGAGAGAGAGAGAGAGAGAGAGAGAGAGAGAGAGAGAGAGAGAGAGAGAGAGAGAGAGAGAGAGAGAGAGAGAGAGAGAGAGAGAGAGAGAGAGAGAGAGAGAGAGAGTATAATAAGGTGCCTGGAGACATTATGGGCTTTGGCAATGTAAATGTACGTTTCACATGCCAATAAAGCCTTTTGAATATTGAGAGAGAGAAGGGCTATCTCCCCAGAAAATCAATTTTGGGATGTCCTTGCATGTAACATAATTTGCAACACAACCTCAAAACGAGACAGAACGGTCCACAGTCATATTTAGGATCCATCCAATCTCCCCCGGGCCTGCAGAGGGTCTGTAAGAAGGATATTGTGTTGAGATTTCAAACTGCATCAAAAGCCTTTAAAAAATAAGGGGGACTTTTTTTAAAGTCCTCGCTAGAAACAAAAACATAAGCAAATGTGTGGCATTACAATGCACCTGTCTGCACACTGGTGTTAAAGGAAAACAACACTGCGTACACTTTTGATGTAAAAACATTGTAAGGGTGTTTTCAGTTTTTTACTTTTTTTTGGGGCCACAAGGATCGTACAGAATGACATGATGTAATTTGGATAAATAGCATGAACGTATAACTTAACAAACACATTTAATATCTATAGAGAACCCTCAAGGTAATGTTGGTCCTAAGGTTGGCCTTTGAGGAGGAAGTTGGTTTACAAACACATTTAATATCTATAGAGAACCCTCGAGGTGATGTTGGTCCTAATGTTGGCCTTTGAGGAGGAAGTTGGCATCCAAACACATTTAATATCTATAGAGAACCCTCAAGGTAATGTTGGTCCTAATGTTGGCCTTTGAGGAGGAAGTTGATCTGCGTGAATGGCTCTCTAAGAGGATTAAGCCGTCACATTAGACTGATTATTCTCTAGGACTCTGAACCCTACAGGTTCCAGCACTGAGATCCCTCTTTCTCTCTTGTTTGGCGGCATGTGTGAAAAAATCCTTGGAAGACTCACATAATTTGCCTTTGACTTTGATATTTTGCAGAGTTCATCTAAACATCAAACGATCGCACACCCACCAGGCAAATTTTGGAAAGTAAAATGTCCGATCCAATGTTTTCTGATGATAGAAGGCGGTAGAAGGCGATGGAAGGCTGTGAGGGGAGGAGCCCAGCATGGCAGGCCCATTGACACCAAGGATGCGCCCGGGGGTTGTGGCGAATTAAATCAAAGTTAATCAAAGTTAGATCAAAGTTAAATCACAAGGCCTCAGCCAAAGGGGTTTGTGCTGTCCATGTGAAACTCAATTAAGGGTTTCCCTGCATCACAAAACCTTGTAGCAACATTCAATTACCGCAGAATACAAATGCATAATGAATACAGGTGGTGGAAAATGTGGTAGTGATTAGTGAACAACTTGCAGTCAGATCAATAGTGCTTTATTCTTCAAATAAAAGAAGGGATTCAACATTGTAGGTCGATTCTTCCATGGCATATTTAAAATAATAGAGGGAGTGTCAGCACAGTGTTGTGGTGCGACAATGAAAAGGGAAATATTGCTATTGAGTGACCAGTCATTTTCAATTATATAGAACAATAAATCAAACAATTAAAAATATTTTTTTAATGATTGGATGTTAACACCAAACACATTGTGGACAGAGAAAGTTAAGACATAGGAATTCTAATATGCCAAGTTTTTTATTATGTGAAACAGACTGAAATGATGACTCTTAACCTTAAATAACGGTTACAACCATTAAACTAAAACCAAAACGTGTAACTACCATTTAACGTAAAGTTGAATGTGTAATAACCATAAATCTCCATTGGATTTAAATTGTATCTTTGGCTCACAGAATGCTGTGAAGTAAACAACAGTCTGAGCATAGATCATAGATATTGAAAGGGTCAGGACTGCATCTTGGAGCTAAATCATTTGAAGCTTTGCAGACAATCAATGCTATTTTGAATGAAATTGTGAAATACACCGGCTGGAGGAAAGTCATCTCAGGATAAGTTTATTGTCTACCATTTATCGTGTTCGAACTTTGACTGTGGAATTTTAAGTGGGTTGCAGCTGTCCCGAAGTCTGTTTCTTCTTTCTTTTTTCTTAATCAGTTGAGACGGAGAGAAATCTCAAGACAAATGTCATAAACCCACCTCCACCGCCTCAGTCTCGCACCTATTTCACCAGCCAAAAATATAATCACTGAGATGCAGGAAACACTCTGGGACATCAATGCAGTTAATAAAGTATTTTAAAGTGTCTGATATAAATGGTGAAGTGCTCAAGGAAGGCACTGCTTCTTGTGTCTTCAACTCAGAGAACGACTATATGTTGAAGGTACTGAGCACCCAGCCATCCGTATGGGCAGTCAAAAGAACATGCCAACCAAGTTCAAACAGTATTTCTGCTGGTATTTCTGTCTGTAGGTAATATACCCGTATCCCACGTCCTCTCCCAGGTGGGAGGACTGTTGCAACAAAATGAAATATCCTGTTTTTTGAAGGGCACCTCATTATTTCCCCATCAAGACAATATGGGATAAATAAGCTGTGTATTGCTTTGTATTGCTACTGGAGCGGCTGATGCAAAGACGCACACGTCTCCCCCCCTACGCCAACACTGCCTGCCACCGTTTCAATTGTGATTTAATTGAACCTCAGCATTGTATTTCCGGAGGTTTTCAATGCCTTTTAATAGAGCTGTGGATGGAGTGCTTCTATTCAATGTAGAAGTTTAGCCAAGCATCAGTTTAGTTTAGCTGACATACATTTGAACCAAAGCTAAAACAAATGTCCAGGGAAAGTTAGATAGTGGGGCATAAACAACTCCAATTGGACCTTAACCTCATGGTAACATGATTTATGGCGAACGCCTTGCACACAAAATGTTAAATTGTTTGTAGAGAGCTAGAAAGCCCCATACGGTGTCTCTAGAGAGAGGAGGTCTAGAGAAGACTTAATGCAACTCTTTAGTTGTGAGATGTGAGAAAAAGCGTGTGTTTTGGGGATTTTGAAAGAATAACCCTGGTTGGATATCAGGCTGTGTCAAAAAATGGATTGCATTAGTTTTAATGAAAGAGCTGTTTTCTGTTTCATTGATAAGAAACCAACGGTAGCGGTAAATGCAAGCTTTTCGCTCAGGCTTTCAACAAGGGCACTTGGTGTTGGTTACGGTCAGTAACTCGAAATTGCCCACTTCCACCACAGCTTTAAAGAACTTGAAAATGCCCAGTAAGAACGTTGAAAGGAATTTATTCTGTTCAACAAAAGAACACACACAAACGCAGCCACAAACACACCAACAGATACACATTTATATTCCACTGCTGATCTTTAAACCTAGCTGCCTCACATCCAACCAATCAAACGCAAACAGCCCATTTACTGAATCAATACCCACTCAAACACAAAACAGAGGAAACCCGAACAGAGGGACACAAACACAAACACATGCTACATAATACATATATTTAACTTTTGTCAAATGTTTGAAATGTTCTACCTAACCTAATTATCTCATTATTCTAACCATTTGAAACCAGATTCTATGACCAAAGGCTCCCCATATTAACTCCTTGCACATCATTGAATTCAATTTTACCCTCAAATTATAGCTTTGCAGTCCAACTCTGAGGCCGTGGTGGCAACCCTCATGAGCCAAAAAAAGGTTTTATCCTGGGCTCGTTTTAATTCCCAGCATGGGCATCGTAACCACAAACTTCTAAAGGGTGAAATCTAAATTATATGCAAAGGAGTTGACCACAACACCTGTTTCATTTCCTCCTGGGTTCTCCCAATAAACACTTCATTTTTGTACAAGGCATCACACATGCCGATAAAGAAACCTTTCCTCCATATCCAACAGAAAGCACGCCCATGAACATAATGTACATTATGCCTTCATCGAACTAAGCTTTGCAAACATACATTCATTCTGTGTCAACCCTTTTCTTGTTATATTTCTTATAATTTAACACAATTGAATTCAGATTCCCTAGCCATGATGAAACAAGAGGTATGCGACATTCTCCCCTAAATGTCCCGTGCCTTATCCACCTACACATTCTCTTGATTCTCTGTCTGTTTTTGTTGGTATATTATAAAGGCATGTGATTGCAATTTGTTTTTGAGATTCTCAAATAAATCCGTGGCCCATTAGAGCTAAAAGCCCAGAAAGCGAGGACAGATTGCCTGCTTCAGAATAATGCCTGGTGTTTGTTCCATGTGGTCGCATACTGCATGTGTTTACTACAACACCTCCCCCTTCTCTTCTTCTCCCTAACACGAGATTGGAAGCCTCTGGGAAATTCATTAAAGAAAACCCTACGCGCCGTTTTTCTATTTTTCTCTGGCGGCTAACACAATCTGTGGGATGTTATTCTATATGACACCACGTGTTTGCTGTGTTTGTTTGGGGTCATTTGTTGGTGTTCCTTGATGCATATTTTCCTGCATCTCTTTGGTCTCAATCAGCGCAGAATGGGTGATGCCAGGAGCACCACACACACACACACACACACACAGTAAAGTAAAGAGAATAAGTCTTCCAATCAGTGTCAACTAGCATGGTTTGGCAGGAAAGAAATCCCAACAGTTCAGAGTTAGTGAAATCAATTGGTTCAGTGCAGGGGTAAAATTAAAATGTGATAGCAATTTCTCATTGGGCCCCTGACTCCCTGGATTTTAATATAATACTCCTTTACCATTTCAGGAAAACCTTAGCCAGATGATGAAAATATGGGACAGGTAAGTACAATAGTGGACACCTATGTAGATGGAATTAATTACAATAGATTTATTATTTTTTAAAAGGTGCAGGTAAGATTCAAGAGCTATTCTGTTAACATAATTGGTTAGAAATGAACTAGCCATCAGAGAGCAATTAGTCAGCAAAATACAAAGCGAGAATATCTGTTCAGAGTTAACAGCTCCTGCGACTGTACGAGACAATTTAGTTTCTAGACAGCTCCCCTGTCAATTGTGACCAATCAGGGCATCTCTTCCCTGACTAGCTCATGGGAATCCATTCCACAACACTTCTTAATGGAGGAGAAACATAGGGAGGGAGGGAGCAGGAAGGGAGGGGACACTTTGTGGTCTCACTCACAAAAGCATCCTCTCTTTTCCTCACTCTCTTTACAACTTTCAATACAGCATCTTTAAACATGTCATGGCTTGAATGAAATGACCAACATCCTAAAACACGTGTCCCCTCTATCCACTCCCAATGCAGGACATATCGGCCATGTCATTATTCACTCGGCGTGAACCGGGAGACAAGGAGCATGTACAAGAAGGGGAAATAAAGAGTTGAAATGCTTGTAAACAATGCTTCAGTATTAATCACCCCTGAATGAGGCTGAGCGCAGCCTGCCCCTGCCTCCATCCTTCAAAGTGACAGGGACAGGAGGAGGACACGGCAGGTAGGGGTGATGATGATGCCGATGAACCAACTCACAGGCCTAACAGATGAAGGGAGTGGAGGACACAGAGAGAGAACACCCCCCATTCTGGTTATTACTGCAATCTGATTTAGCCTGATAATCACCCTGAATTTCTATTAAGTTTCACCTCATCATTCTGTCTGAGCTGTATTTCGAGGCCTGGGTGAGGTCTATTCCGCCTTAAAGGTTGGGCATGGGATTTGCGAAACGCCAGCAGATTTTGAAAATACACAACTCAAATGGTCCTACCCCCTCTCCTTCAACGCTGACTCTGACTCCACCCATTCCAAGTACATGGACGCGCAATCATGCACGAGCAAACAGTGCATGATTGCTGCGGTAGCTACCTCCAGTAGCTACCGCAGGATAACAACAAACAGACGCTTGCTCTGGCTCACGAGCTTTGAGTACGTGCATGAAGGGGTCACGCGCGGGGAGCGGGGGAGGGGGAGTGCAGTACAACCGTTTGATTGACGTACTTACTATCCAATGCCACTCGGTGGGTCTGGAAATCATTGGCTGGAGTTTTTCGAGCCCTGCCCGTTCCACAGATGATTGACTTGTTTAATTTCCATGTCAGTGCTTCTAACTCAGTGGCTGGAAGTGGGTTATGATAAGGATTTCAAGTAATTTTGCAAAAATGGCCAAAAAAAGAGAATTCCATACCCAACCTTTAACCAATCAGGAAGCGGTTATGGTTCACATTGCTCTGTGTTTGTGATTTTTTGGAGCAAATATTTATGGGCATTATGAGCTAAATCCCTAGACTTTATTATTATTTCAAAGGCGACGTTTCGCAAAGGGCCTCTCACACGCCGATTGACACCAAGCCCAGTGCCACTTGGCTTGGCTGGATATGAAACTCATGTGACATTTGGTTTCGCCTTGAGTTAGAACTTATTCCACAAAAACACATGAATCTTTATAAATCAGGTGAGGAGGTGAGGAGAAAACATATGTAATGCTCCTATACAGAGAGAGCGAGAGGAGGGGGGGAGAGAGAGAGAAACAAGAGCGAGTTGATATCTAAGAGAAGTGCAGACGAGTTCATAAGCTGTATACACTGGAGGATGCACATTATGGAGTAGGGTTATTATGAAGTGATCAACGGGTTGTATGAGAGATTCAACCCTAATGCCAGAGAAATACAATTGATATATTAAAGTATAAACCTGTTACGGTATTATTTTATTTCACTTCTGTAGAGCGGATTTAAACTAATAGGGATCACAGTGAATCATCAATGCCAAACCATAACCTGCGTAGGCTGACAATAGTCTCTGTGATATGGATTTTCTTCACTTTGTTCTGTGGATTGTGTGTGTGTGTGTGTGTGTGTGTGTGTGTGTGTGTGTGTGTGTGTGTGTGTGTGTGTGTGTGTGTGTGTGTGTGTGTGTGTGTGTTTTCAGTCAGTCATTTACATTGTCCTTCCTAAACCACACATTCCCATCAGCAGAGCTCGAAATGATAAAATCAATAACAGGGTGTTCATCTTCGGCTCATAACGTTTACAGGAATACCATCACAAAACTAATACTCCTTAAGACGATTTGAGCATGCAATTGGCTTATATATTAATCCAAATGCTACAGCTTTTAAAAAATAAGGCTTCTATTTGGAGACCATTATGTAAGTTACTAGTTTCAAACAGAAAAGTACAAAATGTGAATATAGTCATTGCGCTAATTGGATGCTGGCAGATGCTATCCACTTTAAAAGATAGGCCAGAGCAATTAAAGTTTCCAGCTCAAAACATTATATTATAATATAATACAATAGTAGTTTATAATATTAACGCATGGATAGAGACTTGAGGAGAGGAGAGAAATGTATTATTACGTTTGCCCATTCAAGTTATTAGAAAACCAATTTAGCTAAAGGTCTGTCATGTATTTAGTGAATTATCAATAATAATGACAGCTGGTATAGCACAAAGAAGTGCATTGAGCCACCAAAGGGAAACAGCAGTAGAGGTTGACATTCAATTACATTTATTTAGCTGATGCTAAATAAATTGCATTTAGATTGCATTAAATACATCAAATAATCAAATTGCTATAACACAGTGTCTGAGTTTTTCTGGTTTGAGAGATTTATGTGAAGCTACACTTCTTTGATCAGACCAGCACGAGCGTTTTAAACCACTAAAATCCTACAGCTAAACCAAATGACCCATAGTTGTTTTAGACTGGCCATCCTTGCCTATTTTATGGCTCCTCTATTATGTAGTTGGACGTGCATGGGCAGTATAACCACCATCAATGTATATAGTTAAATTTACACAGGCTTGTAGAAGAATTCCCTCTAAACAGCTAAAATGGAATCATTGTGGTTGGCCTTTTATGAGCACTCTCCAGCACTCTATTAGAAAGTGTATGCTAATTTGCCTCAGCTGGCCATCTCCCTCTGTCTCAGTGGTATTTTGGTTGTTGTAGTCTTCAAGCTACCCTTTATAATACCGAACACATGAAATAAGAGCTCGGGTAACAGCAGTTATTCGGTCCAGTACCCTAATGGGGCAAAGCAGAAGAAATTGGCTGTCGAGGAGGGATTTAAGAGACGGGACGGGCCACGAATAGAATCCATGCACACAAGGCAGAGTCGGTGTCTGTGTATGCGCTGATGATACCACATTTATTTATTTGGCATAGATGCACGTTTATGTCGACATAAAAAGGAGCAGATCAGTCCAAATCTCCTACACAATGTTCCCTTGAAAGTATGACAACATGATGGCTTTCTGGCTCTGTCTTCACTTGCATGTGTTGAACGCCAAAAGAGTCCATAAATAAATGTCTTTCATTTTCGTCCATGATGTGTTTGAGCTATTTGTGATGTCATACATAGTGCCTAAAAAAAAAGAGAAGGAAATTCAGGTGCAAACCATATTGCCATGTGGGTGAAACATAACCTTTTCGATTAGCGTTTACTGGTCTGATGCTTTCAAAGCTGTTTGGAGCAAGATTTATGATCCCACTATTATTTAGCAAAGACGAACGGGCATGTTCTTGGTCATGTAGCATGGATACATGGTTAAGTGCATTGAAGTGCAGAAAACCACTGGGGATGGAAAAGCTACATTGAATTACATTCTTTATAATCAGCTTTTAGGAAATGCAGCAAAATGTTCATGAAGTAAGTGGATGCATGTTTTTGTTTATTATTCATAATAGAATAATTGTTTATCACAGATTTCGCCAAATATTGTATGTATTGTATTGTATTGTATGCTCAGCAACAGATTTCTGTATTTGTATGTGCATGCATTTTTTAAGGAATAGGTCAGACAAATTGGGCATTTGGGAAGCATGAATCATGTTAACAGCTTAACTTTTAATCTCACAACATGAATATGGCAACTCATTTCAGAAATTATCTGTCTCTCTGAAGACCTTTTGGTTGGGCCTCGGGGGGAAAGATAACAAAAGAGAGGAAAATATTTAACAACTATTTACAACCAACGTGGTTTAACTGGGAGCAGAACACACAAAGTGAAACAAAGGCAGGAAAGGAAATTGAAAGAAGGAAAGTTCCGTGCCATAAAATTGGTTTACAAAGTACTTTCAGAGCTGAAAAAAAAATAGTTCAGACTTTAATCTCAGAATTCTGAGTTTAAAGTCTGAATTCTGAAGTTGGTCCTTACAGGTACCCGTAGTTCTGACTTTAAAGTCAGAATTCTGATTTTAAAGTCAAAGTCAGAATTCTGAGATTAAAGTCAGAATTCTGATTTTAAAGTCAGAATTCTCAGATTAAAGTCAGAAATCTCAGATTAAAGTCAGAATTATGTTTTTTTTCTCAGAATTCTGAGAATAAAGTCAGAATTTAATTATTTTTTTATGTGTGGCCCTAATCCTCTTCCGTATATTTGGCAGTGTAAACACGAACATTAAAAATATGCAAATACTCCCAATTTGACTTTAAAAGCAGAATTCTGACTTTAATCTCAGAATTCTGGTTTTAAAGTCAGAATTCTCAGACTAAAGTCAGAATTTTGACTTTTTTCTCCGAATTCTGAGAATAAAGTCAGAATTTAATTATGTTTTTATGCGTGGCCCTAATCCTCTTCCGTATATTTGGCAGTGTAAACAAGAACATTAAAAATAGGCAAATACTCCCAATTTAGTGAGAAACATGGGCCTGTGCTTCATGCAACGGTTGGACTAATTTCTCCCCTCAAAAGAAAAACAACACCAGGGGAGGTTCAGAGCATGAAGAGGTGAATCCCATATTCTTTCTGAAACTGACGACGTATTGGTGTTTCTGGATGCGCTTTCTTTGTCACAAATTCTCCATTCTCCTTGCTTTCAGATTTACATTTCAACCATTTTGTCAATTTTATAGATTTTCTATTGTCCAGTTTACAGAATTGTGACTTGATCAGGTTGAAACAAAAATCAAAATCAAAATAGCTTTTGTTTTTTAGTACCCCCTGCAGTCCTACAAATTACCCCTATGGGTATGTGTAACCCCATTTGAGAACCGCTGCTCTACAGTATGCACTTTATTGTATTTATCTGGTACAGAGAGCTTTTATGGAGAGCCTGGCAGCAAAGACTGCGACCAACGTGCCATTTCTCTCCTTATCTATCGACCTGGGGGGAAAAAGCTAGAGACGGACCCTTCACACCCAGAGAAACCTCGGGCAGTGTGATGAAACCCGGGATCAGGGTAAACCTCAGTCCCCTCTATATGTCTATCATCTTGAATCAGAAACAACATACTAATGACCAAACATCATTGGCAACTAAATGCATGTAACAATGTAATTTGCTACACAGCACCTAAGTGGCTACCACACTCCACCTAGGTGTCTTTTACTGGGCTCCTCCGGACAAGGACGAAGGCTGTGTTGTGTTAAATGCCAGTTCATTGTTGAAGTCTGTAGAAAATTATGCATGGCACTGGTGCTCCATGCTGCCATGCAGAAGATCCCTTTTTGAGTGTGTGCCGTAATGGCTGGTTTAACCTTTGCCCTTTGAATTAACAGGTGTGCAGCCTCACCCAGCCCCCCGAGTCTAATCAGTCTGACTCAGGGTCAGGGGAGGTTTCTTAAAGAAGCCATCACCCACACACACACTCATAATTTGTTCTGGTATATTTGAAATGCATCAACACGACGAAAAGATGCAGTCGTTCGGAATGTTAAGCAATGACAACGTGCATTCTTGTGCTGACCTCCCCTTCCTACAAGATTCTCTGCATTAATTTTGTTTCACCCCTACTCAGCAGTAGGTGTGCAGGCTGGGAGGTTGGAAGGTGGGCAAAGTGTGTGTGTTTCTGTGTGTGTTCACTGAGGGATAAGTAACTGATCCATTTTAAAGAAGCATTAGAGCCCACATGAGTACACAGGTCACATTTCCTCTTTGAACCGTGGAGAACAGTTTTTTAACTGTTCTCCATAAGTTCCTGCACATTTTGCACAATAAATAACCTCAGGGTGAATACAATTATATCTTATCTTATCCTATTGTTTGGATGCAATAAAAGAAAAAGGCAGAGCCATTTTCTCCAAGCCAAGGGACAAATACAAACATATAGAGGTGAGGTACACATCTGAGAAAAGCTTGTTTAAACGTGCTTTGTAATAAAGCAAGTCAGCCCGAGTAGGAGAAAGTATTTCCTTGAATTCAACCTGTAGTACCCTTATATCAGAAAGAAAACAGAACAGTGGACGGACAATATATTTGGGCTCTATGACAAAAGTGTGTTGTTCAGAAGGCTTGTTTCATTTAACAGGGTAATTGACATCATCTAGCATCAATAAAGACACACATATTACTCCTGGTGGCTGGGGTTCTGTGGGGTAAACATCGAGATGGGAGGAACAGGGCTGGAATTGGCAGAAGAATTAAGGGGCCAGGCCAGGTCAGTGCTGCTGAGTCAGCAGCAACTGGCAGCGATGGAGGAGAGGAGGAGAGACGGATCGCAGCAGAAAAAAAAGAAATATATCACCTTGGGGTGCATTTTCAGCCCAAACCATTCCAGACTTTCTCCAGAATGAAAGAGTAAAACAGGTGCTTTACTGATAGATGTGTTACATGCAAGTTGAATTAAGGATTTGTCATGAGGGTTACTGGTATATCATTGGGCATTCCTGTGATGCTCAGCAAGCCTAAGATAAAGTACAGGCTAAGATAAAATAAAGAGATTTTTTTTTTTACCTGACGTTCAACTTGGGTAATAGTTTGCTGCTGTAAATGTGGATACCAAAGACCAAGTTCTGAAAGTAATTGACATTTACTTGATAATCATTAAATGTAGCGTTGCCGTTCTTATTTTTATCGTCATTTGAATAAGGTTAGCACGAAACACAAACAGGGACGACCTTTAAGATGTCTACCAAGCCTCTTAGTAATGATATTATGTGTACATAACTATATAAGGACCCCATGACTTGGAAAGGGGCCACCCTTAAGTAAATTAGACATCTCATATACATTATTAACTCAATTTGGTAAACACAATACAAAATTTAAGTAGAGATTTTGGAAAGGGAATCATTTGTAAAATTATATATATATATATATATATATATATATATATACATATATATATATATATATATATATATATATATGTATAGATATAAATACAATTATGTGTATATATATACTGTATAGATAGGTGATGTATATATGCTGTGATTGGACAAGTTTGAAGGAAGGGGAGGGCACAGCAGGATGGCAGGAACCTGGAGAAGGTCTGAATGTTTGTTTGCCAGTGAGCAGAACACCCTTTGAGACAGGGCTTGGGAACATTCCCAAGCCGGAGGGATTCAGCGAGCCGTACACTTTTAACCAGAGTGCACTGTTTACTGCCAACACACAGGGAACAAAAAGTGCTTGTGTTAACTAATGTTTTAATATTTGTTCTGACCGAAAATGATCCTGGCAGTCAAAATGATTGACTGCCAGGATCCGATGCTGTGTTGATAACAGATGTATTCTAATCTTGTATCTTCTTATAATATTATGACTAATACATTTGTGCAGGAAGTTTTTTCCATATTGGGCATGTTCGCTTTTTCCAACAGATGTTGGAAGATTTGGTTAACTGTTTGCTGTTGTGTGCTCATCTTAGTGTCAGGTGGTTCGGGGTAAAAGCATGACCAAACAAAAAATGCGAACCCACTTGAACCTATTCACAAACTTATCTCAAAAAGTTAATCTATCTCAGTGCCGTTCCTTAACAATGCATGGTTGAAAGAGGCAACCCCCCCCCCCCCCCCCCCCCTCGTTTCGAGGAAGTAGTTCAGCCCTTGGCCAGGGAAAGCGATAGATCTTTCCAAGTGTAAACAACAGCTAGCTTCGACTTGCACATTCTTTATTAGCCTCAAGGATTTAATGAGGAGTAAACAAAACATACCATTTAGATACACCGCTCTTCACTTTCTTTCAGACTGTTCGCCCTGATTCTGTCACGCTTGTCTGCAGTTCATCCGTCCACATGCTTGTTCAGCACTTTTGTCTGTTATTCCCCCCACTGAAACCCAGTGGGTTGTGAAACTTACAGCCTGTAACATTGGGGTCAGCCAGAGAACATTTGCACGTAAGTTGTCATTTATTTTCTGTTAGGTCCTCGTTAGTGAGTACGATGTAGTAAAGGGTGTGCATCCTCCAAAGACCCAGCCCACTCCGTCTGTAAGGTGCTTTAGTAAGTACGGTTTAAGAGTTGTAAAGAGAGCAAGAGACAAACCATAAATGTGCCCTCCCTCTCTGCTCTGAGGTTTTGCATTTAATGCATCTATGATTGACATGCAAGGCGGATTCCCCGCCTTGCATGTCAACCAATCATTGGAGAGATGCCCTGATTGAATAGAAATGAGCAGGGAGATTTCTAAAAATGAGATCAGCTCATACAGATAAAATCTTCCCTAAAGCACATTTAAAGGTGAAATATTATACAACCAGGTGCGTGTGCGATTAGTGTGACCGTCACAAGCCGTTTTCAAAATCTCACAAGTGGGCGTGTCCACCTAGACTTATGACAGATATATGAGCAACGTTTGCTACAGTCCACTGGGTAGGCTGGTAGACTGATCTATCCAGCACACATCGAGGTGGACACGCCGACTTGTGACGTCAGAAGAGTCCGATTTTCAAAGCGGCTTGTAACGGCTAATCACACTCACACCTGGTGGCGTAATATGTCTCCTTTAACATTCCATCCTACTGTCACAGAACTGTGTTTTCTCCCATCCTCCCAACTCCTGTTTAACAAAATATGGTCTGGTGTGGTCAACATTGTACATCAGGCTGAACTTGTTGATCTCTCTCTTACTCAGTTAAAGAAAGCTTCGCCTGGGCAGCGTTCCCCCCCCCCCTTTTTATGGTCTGTTGTCAGTGCGGGAGAGAGGCGCGGTAGGACAGAGATGAACAACAACGCAGAGCCTTCTAATGGACTTTAATAGAGCGTTTTACCGAGCCCATTCCTTTCATGGAAGCCTGGCATTCATTTCTATAGGGGAAATAAACGGGACGGGGGGAGGGGCTAAAAGAAAATAGGAAACCGGTCCATGGAAAAAATAAATAAAGGGAGAAAAGGAGGGCGAGGTTGCCAAAGCGGAAACAAAATAAGCAATTAAAAGGAGGATATGACCAGCCCTGATAGCTAAAGCAGGATTAATTAAATTATATACATACATAAATATATGTATGTATAGCTCAGAATGCCCATATGCATCTTTATATATTCACAGCAATTGTATTGGGTATTGGGGTTAGGCAAAACTAGGCAGGTTTGGATGCCAAGTCATTGTCCTACGGAGATTCTCGTAACACCAACGCCAGAATAAAAGGGCCTGCTGGTTTGGAATGGAAACCAGCTGATGGGAACCACGAATCCCGTAAATATAGCTTTGTAATGTGTACTAAAATAACCGGGTGCGTATCAACTTAATGGTATGTAACTCTCGGATGTAACTATTGGTTGTTCGGTCTGAAAACTTAAGTATATGTAGTTTGACTTATCGCTTTTAGAGGGACCTAGCAATCACAGTATTGGGTCATTTTTGCCTCATCAGGGTGTGGCGAGAACATGGAAAAAATCAGGATTCTGAGATTAATGATCTGAGTCCAAATATATTTCTGTAATGGGTTCTCTGGCAAACTCCCTAATTTGCGTTTAGTTTGGATCCCAATGATGGCAATGGTTCCCAGAGTCTCTGAAAACATCTGGATTGTTACCAGTAGGTCAGTCCCCGCCCCCCCACATCCCCCCCACTCACACTCTCATTCACTTATCCTTAAGAGCCCCATCCTTCCACGCCCCCCTCTAAACCATTTACATGGGGCGTCAGTAGCTCAGGAGGTAGAGCGGGTTGGCTGGTATCCTGAAGGTTTTTTTTTTTTTTTTTTTTTAACCTTTATTTTTCCAGATAAAACATTAAGAACAGTTTCTTATTTACAATATTGATCTGGTCCAAGAGGCCCCACCAGGAACAAAAGGTACAAACAACAAAAACACAAGCATGACCAATCTAGACAAATACAAAACGGATACACAAATACACAACCTATTTACAGAAAGAAAATATAAAACACCAATGCACTATAAATAATAATAATAATTAAGATGGGCCAATGTTATACTGTGTGTGAAGGGTGTAATGCAAATGAGAAACAGTGGAGTCTTGCCCAGGAGTGCCTTATAAATAAACTGAAGCCAATGTCGGAGTCGACGGGTTTGGAGTGAGGGCCAGTCCACCAGTTTGAAAAGTTCACAGTGGTGTGTATTAAAGGGAGCATTGGTGGCAAAGCGGATAGCTGAATGGTGAAGAACGTCCAGTTTGTGTAGTGCTGTTTTTGAAGCCATTTTATAGATTGTATCACCATAGTCAACGATGGGCAGAATGGTCATTTTTACAAGTGAAAGTTTAGCAGAGCGTGTGAAGGATGCTTTGTTACGGAAGAGGTTGTTGGTTCGATCCCCGGCTCCTCATAGCTCAGTGTCGAGGTATCCTTCAGCAAGGCACCTAACCCTAACTGTTAGCTCCCGACGAGCTGGCTGTCGCCTTGCATGGTTGACTCCGCCGTCGGTGTGTGAATGTGTGCGTGACTGGTGAATGTGAGGCAATATTGTAAAGCACTTTGGGTGGCCAAAGATTAGAAAAAGCGCTATATAAATGCCGTCCATTTACATTTATTTTACTGGGGCAGTAAAAATTATCTTAATAAATAAATAAATACAAGCTATTGTTATTAACATAATGAACAGACTGAAGCCGCAACTCTCCGGACTCAACAGACAAGTGCAATCAAGCCAAGAGAGCTGCAGCTCCTCAGAGAAGATTAACATAGAGCCGATTGAGGAGGGTTTAAGTGGCTCGTTATCGCCCTCCATACCTTCTTCAAGAGCCTTTTGTCCTTGGCTTAGATAATTGAGATAATTGTTTAAATTAATCAGGTTTAAAAGTTAATTTATGCATGCTTTATTAATCCCAGATGGGCCATTCAATCCCCATAGCAGAATGCATAGGACAGCAATTATGATAAATACACTATGTCAATTATAAAGATATATAAGATATATTGTAACATATGAATCTATCCCACTATGTCTCCTGATGCTCCGTAAATAACAAATGCTTAATCCATCACAATTGTCTCAAGATAATAGGAGTAACAGAAGAATCGATGAGCAGTCATTTCATCATCTCCTATAGCTTTCTGAAGACTTAAAGGGACCCAGACGTGACAGACAGTTTCTATAAGCCCTCAAGCAAGGCAATGTAACAGTCAACGTCAATGTCAATCTCCATTTGCAGCGGCTTACATAAAAAATACATGAGTCAGGTTCTACAGAACTTGGCTGCTGAGCTGAGTGTGGTCAGCAGAACGAAGCAAGTAGAGACATAAAGATTATGGAGGTTAGGGGTTTGTCTGTCTGTAGGGGAGAGATAGAGCGGCGTGGCTCTCTCTGTAGAGGAGAGATAGAGCGGCGTGGCTCTCTCTGTAGAGGAGCGATAGAGGGGCGTGGGTCTCTCTGTAGAGGAGCGATAGAGGGGCGTGGGTCTCTCTGTAGAGGAGCGATAGAGGGGCGTGGGTCTCTCTGTAGAGGAGCGATAGAGGGGCGTGGGTCTCTCTGTAGAGGAGCGATAGAGGGGCGTGGGTCTGTCCGTAGGGGAGACATAGTGGGGGGCTGGCTCTGTCTGTAGGGGAGACATAGGAGGGGGCGTGGCTCTGTCTGCAGAGGAGATATAGGAGGGGGCGTGGCTCTGTCTGTAGGGGAGGGATAGGAGGGGATGTGGCTCTGTCTGCAGAGGAGATATAGGGGCGTGGCTCTGTCTGCAGAGGAGATATAGGGGCGTGGCTCTGTCTGCAGAGGAGATATAGGAGGGGGCGTGGCTCTGTCTGTAGTGGAGGGATAGGAGGGGGCGTGGCTCTGTCTGCAGAGGAGATATAGGAGGGGGCGTGGCTCTGTCTGTAGGAGAGAGATAGGAGGGGGCGTGGCTCTGTCTGTAGGAGAGAGATAGGAGGGGGCGTGGCTCTGTCTGTAGGAGAGAGATAGGAGGGGGCGTGGCTCTGTCTGTATGGGAGAGATAGGAGGGGGCGTGGCTCTGTCTGTAGGGGAGAGATAGGAGGGGGCGTGGCTCTGTCTGTAGGGGAGAGATAGGAGGGGGCGTGGCTCTGTCTGTAGGGGAGAGATAGGTGGGGGCGTGGCTCTGTGTGTAGGGGAGAGATAGGAGGGGGCGTGGCTCTGTCTGTAGGAGAGAGATAGGAGGGGGCGTGGCTCTGTCTGTATGGGAGAGATAGGAGGGGGCGTGGCTCTGTCTGTAGGGGAGAGATAGGAGGGGGCGTGGCTCTGTCTGTAGGGGAGAGATAGGAGGGGGCGTGGCTCTGTCTGTAGGGGAGAGATAGGTGGGGGCGTGGCTCTGTCTGTAGGGTGTGGCTCCTGGAACCTCTTTAGAGGACTGCTGAGTTAGTGGCAGCAGGTGTTTACTAATCTACCTATCAATTTACTACTAATCATCTGACTTCTGCACGGCACTGCCCACATACTGTATATACTTTTGGAATCTGTGTCCATGAATGTGGACTTATACAAGAACACATCATGATAAACCTCATCTGGTATCTTTACACGGAAGAACACACCCAATATGGGCCGTAAATATGCATGGACACACTCCGTTCTCAACCCACATACACCAAAGTTTGCCAACTGTGTTGTGTGTGGGTGGGTGCGCATGTGTATGCATGTGTTTGTGTGTGCGTGCATGCGGTGCATCTGTGTGTTTGGATTGGTGTGTATATGCATTTATGTGTGCGGGGGATGGCCGTGTGTATAAGAGAGAGCGCTAGATAGATTAATTATGTCCTTTCCATCCAGCAGACGGCTGAGAAGCAGTGGCAGTACGTAAGAGGTGGCTCGTTGTCAGCTTTTAATGCCTCTCTCTACACATATCTTCCCGTGGGATCTTTTCCCCACTGAGAGGAGAGAGAGAGAGAGAGAGAGAGAGAGAGAGAGAGAGAGAGAGAGAGAGAGAGAGAGAGAGATAGGGAGGGAGGGGGAGAGAGAGAGAGAGAGAGAGAGAGAGAGAGAGAGAGAGCGAGTGAGAAGAGAGAGAGAGAGCGACAGAGGAAGAGGAGAGAGGGAGTGAGAGAGAGAGGGAGAATAAGAGGAGGGGAGAGAGAGGGCGAGAGAGGAAGAGGAGAGAGGGAGTGAGAGAGGAGAGAGAGAGAGAGAGAGAGAGAGACAGAGAGAGATGGATAAAGCGGGAGAGAGAGCGAGAGAAATCAAAGGAGACAGGGAGAGAGAGAGGGAGATACTTCGCAGCATGATGGAGCCAGAGAGAGATATATATAATGATGGACAGCAGGAGGTAAGGTATCCAGAAGTGGACTAAGCCCCCTCTGAGTGACAGGCAGGGATATCTGGATGCCCTCATCATGGCTGTGGAGTGAAGAGAGATAAAGCTTCCTGAAACCAACTTTGATACCAAAGAACTGCCTCACTACGTCATCTCTGTCTGGTTTAAGCACACCGTCATGTGCTGCCAAAGCAGGACAGCTAGAACAAGGGTGATATTCATTATATGGTATGTCTTGATAGTCTGATGTGTGTGTTTGTGTGTGTGTACGTGTTAGAGAAAGAGAATGTGTTTGTGTGTGTGTGTGTGTGTTTTAGAGAGAATCTGTGTTTGTGTGTGTGCGTGTGTTTTAGAGAGTGTGTGTGTGTGTGTGTGTGTGTGTGTGAGAGTAAGCGAAAGAGTATGTGTGTGTGAGTGTGTGTTAGAGAAAGAGAGTATGTGTTTGTGTGTGTTAGAGAGAGTGTGTGTGTATGTATGTGTGTGTGTGTGTGTGTTTGGGTGTGTGTGTGTGTGTTAGAGAGGAATGTGACAGTGTGAGAATGTGTGTTGTAGTCACTCTGCTAGGATTATATTTTTGTCATGGTGGTTTTAATGATCTGGTGTGTATGTGTGTGTCTGTGTGAGAGAGGGGGAATGTTTGTGTGTGAGTATGATTGCATGGTATAAGTTGACGGTCTGACGTCTGTTTGTGTGTGTGTGAGTATGGGAGGAGAGTGTGATATTTTGTGTGTTAGAGTGTCTCTGTGTTTGCCTGTGTGAGCAAGAGTGTATGAGTGTGTGTGTGTGTGTCTGGGAGTCTCTCTCCTAGAATGACATCCTTGGCAAGGCTGTTTTGATGATGTGCTCTTTGTGTGTTTGTGAGTGTGTGTGTGTGTGTGTCTGTGCGTGTATGTGCGCGAGAGAGAAAGTTTGTGTGAGAGGCTGTGTGCTTACGTGTGTTTGTCTCTCTTTGCTAGGATATTATTGACATGTGCCGACGGTTTTGACGTGTGTGTGTGTGTGTGTGTGTGTGTGTGTGTGTGTGTGTGTGTGTGTGGTGTGTGTTGGTGGATCTGTCTGTGTGTCTCTATGCTTGTCTCTTCCCTTTCAATTCAAAATTGAAAAGGCCATCCCGCCCTGAAAAAACCCTCAGGAGAAAAAACGTATTGATAACAGACCCATGCAGTGACATTCTGCTGGACAGCTGATCCGTTGAAACAAAACACAAGGGTCAGGACTTTTTAATAAAGGGCTGCCCTTACCCACTATAACTCGCTACAGGGGGGGGACAGGGCCCAGTCGTGTTGGGCCGAGGCTGATCTTTCTCCCGCAATGTGACTTTAACCTCTGATCAGTGACTGGGCCGCGGCCGCGGTCGTCGCAGCTATACCCTCTGCCGTGCACCTGGGTGATTCAATAAGAAAGTGCACTCTCAAATGTGCCTTGTTTTTTCCCGACGTCTGTCTAACTTCTCGTACTTGTTCCCTTTTTTGTAGCTTTTGGGCTCAATTGCTTTCGTTCCTTTTGTTAGCTAGGAGGAGCTTTAATACCAAAGAACACTTTTTTGTTTTATCCTGCGGAAGATAACACTTCAGACTGATATTTGCCGTCCAAATCCATGGAGGAATAGAATCTGTCAATATTTAGAAAATGGAAAGAACTGTTTGGATGCATAAATACATCAGTATCAACACACCAGGGATTTTTCTCTTGTCTCTATCATCTTTGCATGTCAGTTCTGAAGAGAGTGCATCATTCACACAACTATCCAACATCTGACCATAACGTCTTATAAACAATATATGACCAAGCCCATAGACCTCATATGAATGAAATGTGACACGATAGACTAACGTAATAAAGGCATGATTGTTACCACTGGACCGTTGTCTCCGGTCGACGTGAAACCGCTGCCCATGTAGTACAACATCTGTGTCTTGTGGACATGTTCCCTATCACACACACACACACACACACACACACACACACACACACACACACACACCCTCATATATATCGACACACACTCATATACAGACACACACACAATAAAGGGCAATATGTAGAAGGATGAGAGAGAGAGAGTGGGAGAAAGAGAGAGAGAAAGAGAAAGAGCGAGAGAGCCAGACCAATTTAATTCACTTGTGCATACTGTGTTGCCCTAATTATTGGAGGGACATTACCATGCATTGCCATTGTTTATTTGTATCTGAATTAGGAATACTGTCAGTTCAGCCGGTTACATTTTAATTGACTAATTGTTTAGTGTGCTGTGATGCATGGCAGCGGTGTCCGCAGCCTCTGTAATTTGCTCATTATTTAGGATGGCTGGACACTAGTGCTGACCCCGTCCAGCCTCTTGCAGAGAAGGCCTTTAATAAAGACACACCAAACTTTTGTGTCTTTACTGTTGTGTTCATTTGTCTTTTTTATTTTTGGGGGTTGGGAATGAGCATATCTGGATGGGCTAATTTGCTGTTTTAAAGTGAAATGCATAGCATGGTGCTGAGCCTTTTGTGTAACTTTCAGAGAAAAATCGTTGTTTCCTGTTTTATTACAATGTCCACTAAAAAGTAACCTGCCTAACAATGATAATTTTGTAAGCTATAAATTAAACGGTGCTTGGACAAAGCATGCCACGTTGAAAAGTAAACCCTTCCTCACTTATTTCTTAGATTGTACCGTATATTAAAACGATGAAATAATACATGTATTTTCAGACGGATAGAATATGGTTAACATCCCTTACATGTATGTCAGTTACGTAAGGACAATACATCTTTGGGGACAACCTCGCTGGATGACAATGACAAATAGAAGCAGTGGTTTCTTTGAGCTTTTGAAGAATTTGAATCAGCAAGAGCTGCTCCGACGCTGACAGGAAAACAGGGTCATGCCTCATCGCATTCTTTCCCCAATGCAGGTCTCAAAATGATTTCTGCTCCTGTCTGAAAATTAGGCAGCATATTTTTCTCTCACATCAACTTGAAATCTTAATTAATAAACCGTGTGCGGTTGAGAAATATTTGCTTACTTCATCCTGGGGACTACCAGAAGTTGACGCACTCGGCTCGCCAATGTGTCAGGAAATTCGAATAAAATAATTATTTGATCATCAAAGTTTGGGAAACTAATCATACTTATGGGAGATCCCGCGAGTGGCTATCAAAATGATCGAATCTCTCTCTCTTGGATTCCGCCGTGCACTGTGCGTCACATCATGGAGTCGAAAGTTGTGCTAGCCGCGAGGCTAAGCGCTATTTCAAAACATCTAAACGTCTCTACTTGTTTACGCACGCAAGACAGTAGGAGGGAAGTCGCCCGGAATCTAACATTTTAAAATATGAACCAAGACAAAAACCCTTCACTCCAGACACTTTGAAACTGCCTGATGCACACCCCCGGGCACCAGGCATAAAAAGTAGGAGAATTTGCGTCATGGTGGAGGTGGTGGTGGTGGCGGCGGGGTTGTGGAGGGAGGGTAAGTGCTTTCATTTTGATTCAGCGGCTGCTCTCGGGCCCTAAACGTTGCGATCCGACCAGCGTGTTGAACAGGAGGGGACAGGCACTGTAAATAAAGGAAAATTGAGCCGTCTGGCACCAGTCATCCGGCGTCAAAACTACGGTCACAGAGAGTGGGTAGATATCGCATTGTGACATTGCTTGTCATGTTTAAAACTCATGTAGTGTTTAAGGATGAGATGGAATCACGTTTAGTGTCCCGGTATGTGTGCAGTCAGTGTGCGTGCCTTGTTAGGATTATTATTGGATTTATTCGTGGATTGTTTTATTCCAATGTATGTTCATATCGTTAGCTGTACGTGTTCATTATAGTGACATCACAAGTTGGAGGTAGGCTGACAGTCCCATTGTGATGTCCCGAGAGGGTGGATTTTGAAACGGCTTGTCATGGCTAATCCTCATACCAGTTGGTAAAACAGAGGCCCTTTAACTTTTCTTCTTCTGTCTTCTTGACTGCAAATAAAGAGCTTTTCTTCAAACAAAACTAAATGTAATTTGTAGCGAACACTCACAGCATTATAAAATTGCCTCTCAAAAGTGTGGTGCAAATGAGCTCAATCATGTGAATTCATTTTCATTTAAATTATACACACAAACCTTAGGGGATGAACAGAGCTCATGTTAACGGCGAGAGATCTTGCCGTAACCTCAAAGGTTATCCACTGTGAACGTTATTACTTACGCAGAACATAGAGATTTCATAGCCACAAGGCATCTCTGTTCAGTAGCTTTTATTCCTTCTGAATCACAACAACAGACTTTTTGATTAAATTGGAAGTCAAACAACAACAAAAAATGCAACAGGGTTTAAAATTAGACTCTTAACCTTTGAGAGGCGCAGGGAATGATATTATTGAAATGAGTGCCACTTGGGCGGCTCCCATCATCAAATCAACCACTTTTGTTCTCTACTTGACTCCTGCCGGTCAATACAATCCATGTGATTGACCGCAAGGATGCACTGCCTCTTCACTCCATGGGTGGAGCCCGTTCATTTGGATCTCCATCATTCAGAACAGTGATTGAATTGGCCCTGAAAGAGACAAGCTGTGGACGTGAGGGCCTTGTCAATGAGAACAACAACGGCATTCAGGTGGCCCCTGGGAGAACAGACCGCAATCTGAATATTCACAAGAAAACAGCCAATGTCTCTCTCCTCACCTATAGTGATGTGTACTGTATTGTGTGTGAGCGTGTGCATGCTTCTGTGTGTGTGTGTGTGTGTGTGTGTGTGTGTGTGTGTGTGCATGTGTGTGTGTGTATGTGTGTATCTCTATTTGTGTTTGTTTGTCAGTGTATATGACTGTGTGTGTGTGTGTGTGTGTGTGTGTGTGTGTGTGTGTGTGTGTGTATGTGCATGTGTGTCTGTGCCTGTGTGCTTATGTGCATGTGTGTATGTGGGTGTGTGAATCTGTATGTGTGTCTGTGTATATGAGTGTGTGTGTGGGTATGAGTGTGTGTGCTTGAGTGTGTGTGTGTATATGAGTGTGTGTATATGAGTGTGTGTGTATGAGTGTGTGTGTGTGTGTGTGTTTATGAGTATGTGTGTGTGTGTTTATGAGTATGTGTGTGTGTGTTTGTGGGTGTATTGAGTCGTTTATCTCTATTCTATCTCGAGTAGTGTATCAGGAACACCTATCCAGTAGCATGTCCCCCCCCCCCCCCTCAGCTCCTCATGGAAAAAGTGCGACGGTGCAGAAATGATCATATGATGCAGCAAATTGAACAGCTGGTAACAACTCTTGTTCTGCACAGCACCCCCCCCCCCCGCCCCCCCGCCCCCACTCTGCCATACAAGAAGTTCAGAATGTTTTATTTATTCTGCTGCAGACAGCACTTTTCCCCCCACCTCACCGTGGCAAAACGCTACAAGGTGGCG
Organism: Gadus macrocephalus; assembly: GCF_031168955.1. Classification (NCBI taxonomy): domain Eukaryota; kingdom Metazoa; phylum Chordata; class Actinopteri; order Gadiformes; family Gadidae; genus Gadus; species Gadus macrocephalus. The sequence goes on from NC_082385.1 coordinate 9,957,568, forward strand.
GCGCGCTGGGGCTGCGCGCTGGGGCGGCCCACGCGATAAGCACGGCTGATCCTGTAAGACATGTAAGCATGATGCATGACACGGTGTACACCCCCAGCCCCCTAGCACCCACTCCAGCCTGGGTACACCCGCGCCTTGGAGGGGGACAAAGCCGTACATCCCTCTGACGTGGTTGGAGCTCCCACTGGGTGGCACGGGACGCATCTCTGCACACCATTACCGTCACCACCAGTCATTGTGGACAGCGAGGATCTGAGTGGCCCTCTGCGACGCGGCAGGCCTACTGTGACTCTGTTTTTACGGCTTGATCTGCGAAGGGAAATCGTTTTTTTGGTCGTGTTTTGATGCTACATGTGTTTTGATGCTACGGCGCCCAGCATGGTCCCTGGGTTATTCACGGCGCGTTTGAGACAAAGTCTGGTGAGTGCTCGAGTGTGCTGGAAGGACTTTCCGCACACACACTCAAGCGGGGTCATTAAGAGGACATAAGGATACGAGGCTGGGGTAAAGATAGCAACGGATGATGAGGAGTAAAATTTTATGGAATTGTGATTTGAGTGAGGTATTTCATTACTTGTGTTTAATAGTTAAGTTAACGACCAATGAGAGGGAATGTTTTTTTTACTTCTTGCTAGAGTGGACGATAACATTTATTGGAGTATAATCGGTGCACTTATGTTATTGCAGATTCTGCATTAAGATAGCAAATAAAATAAAGTGTAATCATTAATATATACTGTATATTATCATTAAACATAGTAATATCAATCTAGAATAAAAAACTGATTAAATACACAAACTCAAATTGATTGTGCTTCAGCGAAACAGGACATAATGAAATGACACTTTTGGTACATCATTCTGGCATTACTCTTCCTCATTGCTTTAGGTTTCCTGGTTGCCTGACAGTCTCCACATTATTTCCCCTGGTGTTTTTTTTGGACTGCGGATATTAAACTCTGTGTGAGTGTTGGCGTTTGCCCTTGATACCAACAAACGATGCATACTAATACCGGCTCTATGTCCAGCAAAACACTGATCAGCAATTTACCCTGCTCACTCATCTGAAGGATGTAGTCACCTTGGACTGGGCAGGTATACTGTATCTCCATGTGTGTCCCTCCCTCTCTCATTATAGTAATTTAATCCTACACGCATGAATGTGTTTCATGTACGTGTGAAATAAGTTATCTTTAGGGCACAGTTTGCATAGGTAATCAAAAAAATGGAATACTTAATGCTGTAAAATGCAAAGCAGGAAATATAAAGACTAATGCAATTTACACATGCATCATGCCCTGGTAAAGTTACTGAATCCCCAAACTTAATTTTGGGTTTCTTAACTTCTTCCAAGTAGGTGGGATTAAATATCATCAACTATATAAAAATATATAGTTTTCCTACTGTAATCAGGGAAGTTTATCAAAACAGGTTGATACATTCAAGTCTGAACTTGAACCCTTTCATTTCTGGAAGCCATCTCACGTGATTTCCATAAATGTCTCTCTTAACTCCAGTCGATAAGGGCCACGAGAAAGTTTATCATGAATAAAGGGCCTTCCAAGAGTCAATCCATCCAGGGACTTTTCTCTATTGATCGTTTTGATCTAGTCCACTTTTCAGATCTAATCTCATGTTATATAGTGTTAAGTACTAACCCGCCTTGTCAGTGTTGAATACTAACAAACCTAATCTAGTCCGAATTAAATCCTGTCCGAATTAATGTTGGCCACTAAATGAAGTGAAGCCCAATGATGATAGACTAAATCCAAGAAGAGCATTATATTACTGAAGATATTTAAACTGTACGTTTTGCAAGTGCAATAAAGAAAACCTAAGAGGGTAGGGGATAGGGCCCGAAATAAAGTGAGAACGAGGCTTATGGTCTCCTCTGTTATATCAGTAGCCTCACCTGAACTAACCTAATCTTCTATTCACTGAAGGAGAGGCCTCTCACTCCTTCTTACATTCAGGCAAGCACACACACACACACACACACACACACACACTGACAAACACACGCACGCACGCACATACAGAAACTTAAAATGATGAATGCACTATCCATGCTCTCCAAAGAAGAATGGCTTCACCAGTATCACCATATGCTGCTCAAAAGCAGCGCAAGACTCGCAGATGGCTTCGGCCAAATGGCGGCCGGCTCCTCCACTCAGCCAGGGCCTGGAAGCACCTGCCAGGCCTCACAGCAGGTGGAGCACAATGGATGGCAGAGAATAGTTAGCATCTGCTGTCTATTAGGAGAAAGTTTCACACCCGGCGAACTACGCATCGCAATGCTGCCTCTCAGCCGAGGAAGGCTATTTAATAGTTCTGAGGTACGGTGTGTTGCAGTGCAACGATGTAGCAGCCAGAATGATGAGAAAATACAACAGAATTATAGTTGTATTTGTTTGCTTGGCAGTAGTTTATGAGTTCGGAAACACCCCATTAAATGGGAATTGAGTTTTTTATTGTGTGCATTTCATGCATCTATTGCATCGAACCAAAAAATATGATTCTCTTTATCGGCGAGCAAATCCTCAACACATTTCTCCGATATCCAGTTTTATTAGAAACGCTGTATCCATATACACACCTGTTTCAGTGGGCTTATGCGTTGAACAGCCACCCTGACATACAATATAACCCGGGCCTCGTGCATGTGAACTTTGATAGATGACTTCTCTTGACAACTTTGAAACACAGACTGCCTTATTTTCCAGAGGCACCTGCGGTGGCAGCTACTTTTATTTAGAAATCACACATTTCAGAAATAGGAGCGGGTCTTGCGAATTCATGGAAACAAAGTTGGTTCAGCCATGCTGTACATTTTATAAAGGTATACTGGTACCTTCCCTGCATTAAAGATATCCAGAGTGGCAGAAGAGAGATTATTTTGATCGTCTGACCTGATACCCAGTAGGCTGCTTTTGTTTCCCAATGGGAAGCCCCTTTGCTTCTGTAGAACACTACAGTATCACCAACCTCTGATGGTGCCTCTTCACTTCACAATTACCATCAACACTTCATCACTCTCCCTCTCACTCTGCATACAGCAGTGCTGGAATCATTTTCTTATACAGTGGTACGTTTCAACGGAACTCTAAGCAATTGTCCCATGGCTTGGAGAATTAAAGAGTGTCTCTTAAAAAAAGTGGACACAATGGACAATGCTGGAGTAATCTTTTTTTTTTTACACACATTTATAGTCACTAATGTTTGGAGCTCACTTGAGACATGTTAGCACCGTTTGAATGCTATGTTCCGAGTAGTCTAAGGTACACCGCGGTACCACGGATCAGACGATTATGTTAAATAATATGCCTTCGCGTCTGTCTGCTGTGCTTTCTGTCACTCCACCGCTTCAACTCTCTTTCCCTTACTTGTCTGCAAACTGTGAGCATTTGTGCTTTCTGGCTCGAAAGTAGATTCCCCCATTCTACAACGTTGCCTGTAGCAAGGCCATTCTCAAGCAAGCTCCCAGGCAGCTCATGACTTAAAGAGAGCGACAGCGAACACATCCAGGTATGAATAATCCAACGGCGCCAGCGAACAACGTTCAGCACGGCATTGGCCGAGCACAGGGCTGTGCGCTGGGTGTTTCCGGGAATCATCAGAGTCTCCCGGCGCGGCCCGCTCCAGAGGGAGACCTCTGTGGGGTTTAAAAGACATCGCCGCACGCCCCCCCCCCCCCCCCCCCCCCCCCCCCCCCCCACGGGACCCACGCTGACGGGCTGAGGATTCAAGCTGTCGCCAGGAAACTATTAAGATCTTACAGAAGCGAGAAAGCTGCAAGGCCTGAGCACTCTCACAGTGCCTCGCTCCCAAAGAGGGCTTTGATGGTTGTTAAAAAAAAAAAAGAGGAGAGGAAGAGGATAAAAGGAGGGAGCCAGAGACAAGCCGTGTTGGTTTTTCTTCCCGTTGTTTAACGATTCGAGAAGCACAACAGGAAGGTGACTGGACTTTTTGAGTCTAGATTTTTGTCATTCTGAAATCATAATGTCACAAGTAGCAGAACCAGTGCCTTTTTCTCATGTTTTTGGTTGTTTGTTGTGTTCGTTAAGCAGCGAGCTGATTAAAGTGTAATATTGCCCACTGGAACATGGGGCAACAGTTTAGCATTTAATGAGATTTAATCTCTCTTACAGTAAAAGATTAGAGCTGATGCAGGCTACAAGACGTTGAAAGTTGCCTAGTCACCAGTTGTGCATTGGCACTAATTATAACAATGTCGTTTTGTAATTAGAATATGATGAACTTTATATATTATTTAAAATGTTCCTCGCTCATGTATTCATAAATTATACTTTAAGTGGTACTTAATATATTTTTTGCCCCAGGGTTAAGAAAAGACAATTGTGAAGCGCTCTAGTGAAGTACTATTGGGCAGAATCATACTTTATATTCTTTATATATATATAAAGATACATTACGGGAAAAAACAGTTTTAACACATTTATGAATATATGATATGCTTCCTACGTCATATGTGCGTCTGTTTTGAAGCTCAGAAAAATCCACATAAAGCGTGCATAATGTATGAGTTGCAAAACTCGAACAAGATAAACGACTTAGTCAGTGAAATACATAAATATTCATCCAATCTATACAGTCAAAACCACTACAATATGGCTTCAGGACATCGCACTTGATAAGCCAGCTTTATGATCTCCCATCCATTTATTCAGATTCCACCTTAGCACTTCTACTGCTACATATCCCTGATGATGTATCACCCTAAACACTGCTTACTACAACGCATCTGCAGGAATGATGCCAGTGTTATTAAGCCGTCATCAATGTGGTTGCTCTGGGGTTGGTACTTGGCGCTTCATATCTTTTATTTCATTCTCAATCTTTTTTGTTTTTTTGTAATCCATCACTGAATAAAATAGCTGTTTACATATACATCTTACTTAAAGGTGTTGTGGGTAAGATTTAAGAGCTACCGTTTGAGCTACCAATTCCTCAGCCATTAGTGAGTGAAATCCACCGTGAGACTTTCAGACCGCTCCCGGCTGATATCTGACCCATCAGGGAATCTTTTCCCGGCATTGGTTCCGGGAATCGACTTTGCCCGTTAATCGCAGCTGCGTTTAATTGCGGAAAAAACATAGGGAAGGAGGGAGAAGAGAGGGAGGGGACGTTTGGGTTTTGTTTTCTTTACCACACCTTTCTGCACTCACTCTTTACAAATCTCAGAAATTACCTAAATAACCGTAACATGCAGTGCTGGATTGGAATTTGAGGTTCAGGAGGCTACATGTTGTTTGCACGTAAACATTAAATCATGATTAGATTTACAAAGTTTCATAAGAATAAAGTTCATAAGAATAAACTTAATATATAAAAAATTCTGACTTTATTTTGGCCAGATGGTGAGGCTATTTTGCTTTAATAATAGTCTTGTCTTTCACAGCAGATGCTATTATTCATGCTATAAATTATGTCCTCTGATCACTCGGCTATGATCTCAACCGACTTGAAAAAGTAGTTAAAACCAGACTTGGCGTTGACTACTTTTTAACACCAGCTACTTTTTTCATAGAACAGATATTTCTAAACTTAATGCTTGGCTTTAATTTCCTTCTGATTTCCAAGTCTGCAGACTAAATTCCAACTCTTCCTTTAGGATAGCAACTAGCAATTACCAATATTGACATCTTTCTACCAGGACCAAAGCCTTCCTAAGCTCAACCCCCAGTTGAATGTTTGATATGTATGACTTTGGTAATTGGCACAATATTGCCCAGCAGTTTGTGCCAGAGTGGCATACAGGTTTCAAGTCAACACCGTTCTAAAAAGCCTACAAAAAGCCCACTCCCTTTCCTTCTGTAGAATATCTCTGTACGAAACAGGAAACAAGGCGTAACTCCACCCCTTGCCGTTTTTGATTTCCTGCCGAGGCTCTGTGCATTCTCCCCCAAGAAGTTCTGCTATACCAGAGTAAAACCACTGGATCTGAGATTATGTAGCCAGGGAGGGACTCCGACAATGGAAAGACAAAGTTATCGTTTAGTTCCCACTAGTCCTCTTCCGGATCCGAGATGAATGCTCAGGCATATCACGTTGGTGGCGCTTCCGACGGTCAGGGTGCTTCCACTAGAGGCCTAGTCCGTGTTAAGATCCCGGCCCAAAGCAAAAATTATTGGTCTAAATATATTTGAAGTGGAAAATAATTAAATGTCCCGTTCTGCCAGATAGAAGATGGTCTGCCATCAGACTTCAGATGCTAATCTAAAGTGTGATTGGTGAGACTACAGTCAGGGAGGATGTAGAGGACTACTGAAGGCCTTGTCAAGAGGAAAGCAGGCAGATGGAGCTTGAGGATTGAACATTATTTCAAATACACCGGCACTGCATTAAAGTGATATCTTCATGCTTTGGCAGGCAACCTACCTCTGGATTGGTTCCAACAGCGAAGCAAATTCAAGTATAATTTGTCAGCATCCTGTACAACACGTTTCCAATTGAATCCAACTCAATTAACTTGATCCTCACAAAGTTAGCTAATAATAGGCTACTGTCTTTGGGACACTGGGGCTAAGTACCTGGGTTATTGACAAATTAGACAGTGGGCTGCCAATTATTTACTTAGTTGATATGGGTTGGCATGGTACAATTAGTATGGTCTAATTTTCCTTCAAGTAGAACCTTGAAGGTAGAAATGAAAGCCAATTCCCATTGGTTTATTCTGATTTCTCAGTACATAGGCCCTGGCCAATAGAAGTGGAAATATGTTACCGAGGTCCAAGGATGGATACAGTGTGCTTATTTATATAACAGACATAAACCTATAAAGATGAGGACCACTACAGATTTTCTGGGATTCACCTAGCACATCTATCAGAGCTACATAATGTTCATTGTTTTCACAATGTAGTTTGATAAATTTTGCACCATTCAAAGTCAATTCATAATACTTTTTTTTTGATGGTGTATTTTGTTATGGTGTAAACACCCAGACACCGATATAATAGGGTATTTTCAAAAACTGAAGGAATACAGAGCAAACCTGGCCTCATCAATTCTGTTCAGTGCGTTGGTGAAGCGGTAAACGGAGAACTATGCAAGATTGATGTCATTTTTCACTCTGAGATCAAATAAAGCATTATCTGGCTCTATTTGTAAAAATAAAAAAATTAGAAAGCACCATACTTTTCTCTCGCCAATGAAGAGCCTTTGAAAGAACACCCCCTCTTGGGTCCCTCTTCGGTTGGTGTTCCAGGGGCCGTAGCCACGCCACCTGGACCCCCTACACTGGGGTCTGGGGGGTCCATGAGCCAGCTGCTGAAGACCACATCTGTTTTCTCTCCATAATTAATAATTATCATTTGTATTATTGGAAGAAGCAATCGTAAAATTAGAATTTAATATGGTTCAATATCATATTGAGTTATCTCCAAATTTGAGGATTTATTGACTTACGTTTTAAAATAATTGAATTGAGGTGAGCTTGTGTTTGTATCCTCAAATCTTGACAGAACACTATCAAGGTGTACTGCAATAGGACTTGAGGCAGCCCTCCCAAAGGAGACACTCTGTCGGCTATTGATATCCGATCATCCCGGCAGCCCCTTGCGTCAATGTCTGGACTAATTACAAAACCCATAAACATTGTCGTGCGAGCGGGGGGAAACAAACGGTGTGATGTGCGGACTATGTGACTCCGAAACGTCACATGCTTACAAGATGTGGCTTTACAAAAAAATTGACACGATTGCTAACTGCGTGACGAAAGGCATCACCTCTAAAGCCTCCTCTGTCCTGTGGGTGTCTGCTTAACCTCCAAGCAGCGTTTGAAACGGCGGCGATTGCCGTGTGTTACCGCAGCCCTACTAATCTCCTCATTTGATGCGCTGCTATTGAAGAGCCCTTTTTATAATCCTAATTTACTCTGTGTATGCATGCGGTAATGCCTACCCCGTGCGGTGGCTGCAGGCACCGGGGCAGTCCATACATCACCGGAGGCGAGACAGCCGACCGCGGTGGTGAGAGTGGAATGAGAGAGGTGAGTGCGGGATGACGGATGGCATTCAGGTACGCTGCCTGCAGCAACAAATGAATCTGCGTACTGGGAAAAGGCCACTTGTCATCGGCTCCTCCACTCAGGCCCATCCCCCCCCACCAACACTGAAAACCGACTTCAGTCCTTAAAGGTTAACTGAAAATTATAGAGAGTGATTTACGATTAATGGCGGTGGAAGTAGGGTGACCCTAATGTGAGTTTGATTAGAAGTTACCATAGCGCTCGGTTTGAGATGGCACACCCTGGCAGCGACTCGTCTCACGTTTGCTGAAGGCCTTCTAATACCCAGTGTGTACTTATTGGATTTGTTGCACCTGTATTAAATTTGGAATATTCATGCATGGCTCTCCGGAAGCCCGGCACCAGCTAATGTGATCATTTGGATAATTGAACAGGATCGGCAAAAACAACTATTTGCAAACTGCATTTCAGGTTTCCGACTGGTAACTTAGCACTTCATTTTCGCACACAGGGTTCCTCTGCTTCAGGCATTATCTCTGAGTCTGTTTTCATACAGCACATTTTAAGTTAATTGTTCTTGTATTGGAGCAAACAACACGACTTCCAGCATACAAAATCACTCACTACAAGCAGCAGAGACCAGAACAAGAAATCACTTGGGAAATACTTTGCTCAGGCATAACAAAGTGAGTTTAAGAAAACTGCTGCTTTTTAATGATCATTTTGTGGTGTCGCATAATAGGACTGCAGTTCATTCATTAATGCCAAACAATTGCCACTGTGATAGGGGCTGCTTCGCGGTGTGACGTGTTACGCTAGACAACATAGACCGGTTTGTTCTTTTAGTTTAGAAAGGAGAAGATGGAACATGTGGAGAAGCACTTTGGGCATTTCCGAAAATCAGTTGAGTGAAAACGGTAACATTATCTTTTAATCACACCAGCACAGCATGCATCTTGTTGATAAGACCACTCATTTTTACAGAATGGTTCTAGTATCGGTTCTCCCTCAAACAAATCCCAAAGACAATAGCTGAAGGCATTACTCAAGATGTTATGCTTTAAAAAGCATAAGTAGGTAAGATTTAAGGGCTTTCATTTGATTGTAATCTGTAAGAAGCACCATAGTTGTCCTTTAGCTTCTAGTGAGTGAAATGCTCTTTGAGAAAGGCTCTGGTTGACTGTGCCTGCCTCTGTATGACACCATTTGGATTTTGGGACTGCTCCCTGCAAATTTCTGACTAATCAGGACATCACTTTCCTGATTGGTTCGGGAAATCCATCTTGCCTGTCAATCACAGGTACATGAAATGGAACACTTCTCAATGAAACGTAATCTTGCTCTCTTTCTTTACCTCTCCAAATGTAATGTGCAGCACTATTCATCACATTTCTAATAATGTGCTTAATGTATTTACAGGACTTTTGGACCTGACAGGACCAAGGCCCATTTAATAACGTAAAGTACGGCAGTTGAAATCTTGGACTGGATCCCATTGTTATGCCTGTGGAGGATTGAACCTGAATATTTAAACCGTAGGCCACGGATAGAAAAGGATGACATCGGCGATGAATACAATGAAATGCAATGAAATGCAGATTCCACCACTTGACAGAAACAATTATTTAAGTCACTGAAATTAGTGTCATTTTGATAAGGTATGCATGGTGTGTTTGATCGACTATCCTTTAAGAATTGTTTGCACTATTCCACATCATGTTATTCTACTATTTTACATAATTATGCCAAATGTTTTTTTTGTGCTTATTTTGTGTGATCGTAAAATTCAAAAATTCAACTTTTACAACTGAAACGTGTTTGTGATGAGTGTCTGTGCGAGAATGCTTCCAAAGTCGCTTGGCTAAAGTTGAGGACCTGAGTGAACTCTGCGTTAAGGTGAGGACCTGACTGAACCCTCTGTGTTAAGGTGAGGACCTGAGTGAACCCTCTGTGCTAAGGTGTGGACCTGAGTGAACTCTGTGTTAAGGTGAGGACCTGAGTGAACTCTGTGTTAAGGTGAGGACCTGAGTGAAGTCTCTGTGCTAAGGTGAGGACCTGAGTGAACTCTGTGTTAAGGTGAGGACCTGAGTGAACTCTGTGTTAAGGTGAGGACCTGAGTGAAGTCTCTGTGTTAAGGTGAGGACCTGAGTGAACTCTGTGTTAAGGCGAGGACCTGACTGAACCCTCTGTGTTAAGGTGAGGACCTGAGTGAACCCTCTGTGCTAAGGTGAGGACCTGAGTGAACCCTCTGTGTTAAGGTGAGGACCTGAGTGAACCCTCTGTGCTAAGGTGAGGACCTGAGTGAACCCTCTGTGCTAAGGTGAGGACCTGAGTGAACTCTGTGTTAAGGAGAGGACCTGAGCGAACTCTCTGTGATAAGTTGAGGACCTGAGTGAACTCTCTGCGTTAAGATGAGGACCTGAGTGATCCATGTAGAAAGGATCCCCTCTGGGAAGAGGATCAGGCATTATGACTCCTGGTATGTCTAAGCCAGGAATCCAGTTGCTCTAGTGACCAAACACTGGACTACTATATACTTATATGCATGGAACACAGATAAACATGCAAGCCATTTTTTCAGGAGACCACCGAAAGGACCTTGATCAAGCTCTTACACTGAGGTGCTTATGGGAAATACACCCTCGCATGAATAGAATATGTATATAGCCTTAACCGTTTGATTCATAGATATACATACAAATGCTAGGGCTGGACGAAAACATAATATTAAGCTTTGGATTAAAAAAATAAATATTTATATATTTATAAATAATAATAAAGTGAATTCAGTGTGTATTTTTCCCTGCCTAAATTGGAGCTGGCAGAGACTATTGCTGCAGAATCATGTTTTCATCAACTGATCATTATTTTTCATTCAAATAAAAAAACAAATTTTCGTATTCTGCATTCGTATTCTGTATCGAGGTCTGAATACCTAGCTGTCGAAACCAATATCTGATTATTCGAGCATGCAGGCTCAGCAGTACCATATGCCAACACAATGGGAACGGTTGGTCAATGGATTTAATACCTGTGTCCGCTTTAAGCTGATTGGATTGCCCCTCCCAAGTGAGGAGGGTGAACCATTCCGCCTCTAAATCACCCCGGACAGAGCTGAGGATATCTTAGAAAGCAGGAGACAGCCCGCATCCTCTGCGTGTTTCTCGCTCGCCAAGATTGGTTCCTGTAATTCGCTCTGTCTGACACACCCTTTTTTTAATCCCTTCAAGTGCATCCCTCTCTCAGGCCAAGACATACGAGCCCCCCGCTGCCCACCCAGGGTGCTAGGGAAGCATCTTCATCAGGCACCCAATATATACATGGTGGTATAAATCAAGCTCTGCCTGCACTCACCTCATACGTTGCTTATTGAGTTTCCTCTTTTAAGCGGTCATCCAATCCCTTTAAGGTAGGCGTATGTATAGATCTAGACGTGCGCTCCGGTAAATGAACAACCTTGTTTGGCATTGAGTTATCAGCATTACTCTTTCCACAGTGCGACCCGATGTAATTTCTGAACATTAAGGTGTTCATAACTTTTATTTATAGCACAGTGGATAATTACATCTTCAGAAAGTGTGTATTTGTATTTGTGTATTCACTAGTGTGTCCAAGAATATAAGCGACAGATGGAAAAACTTCAGATAGTAAAATGGATGAAACCTGGCTTTTTCTACTACAAGGGCCTCTTTTAAATCATGAATTAGAAGGTTCAAATGAAAAAGGGATTAATTAAAAAAAAATTGTAAAAAATTAAAGCTAAAAGTTAAATTAAAGCTAGTACAGACTGGAATTACAATCACAAGACACAAAGAGCAAAATGCAAAAAAGGTTCTTAATGACAAATTCTCCCGAGAAATAACAATGGTGTGTGGTACATATAATCGGCTGACAGCGACCACAAACTTAATAGTAATACAACACTAGTAAATCTTTCCCGTTGAGAAGACCAGCTAAAACATTTCTGGACACCAACATTAGAAAAAGTTAAATCAACACTGTGAAGACTGACCATTTTAGAAACACACTTATTATAATCCCTGTCTCAAACTATCCCTTGCCCATATTCATTTCTCTTTGGTAGAATATCTTCATGACGAATCAGCAAGGTGAAACTTCAACCCTTTCAGTTATTGGTTTTCGTCCCAAGCTCTGAGCAGTCTCCCCCCAGAAGTTCTGCTATACAATAGAAGGACTTCTGTATCTGAGATTAGACGAATACGGACCAACTTTACAAATTCCTGGGTTCACTCATTCATCCATAAACATAAAGTCCCCAAGGCGCATCGATTCAATCCCTACTTTGACGGAAGATCTCCCCTCAATCTGTCAAACCTTTTTATAATTGCATTTTCCACTTGTATAGCATAGTTTTTTACAACTACACAAACAAAGTCCTGCATTGCTAGGTAATCTCCATCTGCCTTCTGCAGAAGTTACCCATATGTGTGGATAAAGTTAACCAAGGCTATTCATCAAAATAAGAGTGGCAGAGTAAGCAGTGTTGAATTCCTGTTCACTATTTTAAACGCTCGACTCGAGGAAGTGCTGCTGAACTGCTGCTCGCTGCTGTGAAACGCCTGGGGCTTTCCGATTACGCCACACCTGGGGGAAAAAAACAATAACAGCAAACACCATTGCTGTTACCGATGTAAAATATGAACAATACAAATTATAAAAAAAGAACCTAACAATCACCATCACTAACCAGGCACAGCGGTGCGGGTATCTATTCCATTTTGCCTCGGTAATATATATCCACCACGGTGTGAATGCCCCATGCCGAGCCATGGAAGCACATGCTGTGTCCAACACCCCAGACAAGTCTCCACAGACAGCCCCTGATGAATGGCAACACCGCACGCAGACGATATCCAGCGGAGCCTGCTGTGTCGCCTGCCAGCCACCTCCTGTATCCTAACTGATATGCTGGGCCCATTCTCCATCTTTTTCAAACTGTCATACCAAGTTCATAATTCACCCAGGTGATGGTGGGGAATTTCAAAGAACTACTTGCAAGAAATTCAGTGGATTCTGAATATAACCGGATTTGTCAATCAAACAACCAAGATTTTTTTTTCTTTCTTCTTTTCAGCCAAGGACAAATGAAACATTTATTGATAAAATGATTTACAGCATTTATTTTTAAAGAATACTGCGTACATAGCCACAAAACATTTAAATCACAGCCCCAATTAGACTAAAAGGATGTAGCTGGTCATCACAGCCAATTGCCTCCACTCTACTTATGGCTGACATCTTTACTAGGCCACAAACTGCCCATTGATAGGAGGACCAAACCCCCTGTCTCCGCCTTTAAAGAAATGCATCAGGTTTTGTTCATTCTGAACAAAAAAGCACAGATTTTGTTCAGTGTAGGCTGCAGGCTTCTCTGTTATCGCCCCCTTCAATCCGGTGTCAATCAGTAGAGGACGGGTGGACTGCATTAACACCTAATCAGCAGGTGAACAGGCAACAGTAGGTAACCGTATGGGTGGTCTAGCTCAGGAGGGTCGGCTTAGCTCAGGAGGTAGAGCAGTTGTCTTGTAACCGAAAGGTTGCTAGTTCGATCCCAAGCTCCTTCCAGCTGAGTTTTGATGTGTCCCTGAGCAAGACAATTAACCCTAACTGCTCCTGACGAGCTGGCTGTCGCCTTGCATGGTTGACTCTGCCGTCGGTGTGTCAATCTGTGTAATATCCAATGTAAGTCACTTTGGATAAAAGCGTCTGCTAAATGCCCTAAATGTAATTGCAACAGATGATACAAACAACAATGTGCACGCTTCATATGTAGATTTAAACAGTGAACCCAATGTTTGAGAAAGATACCAGCAACGCATTCTAAAATACCTTTGAATCTATTTTTTTTTTTTTATGAATGATTTATCACATGATACTCACAATCGACCAGTTATTGAGTCAGTAGACATGTCAGACAACCTTGTACTGCAGACCTCATACTACACAAGAGATTAGGGTTGCAACAACAAATTGATAAAAACGATAAAAATCGATTACTTAAAGCGTTGGCATCGAATTTAGTCATCAATTCGTTGAGTCGCCCGATTAATATGTCACTTGTAGGCGCGGAACTGTTTACAGAAGCCGACACCATGGACATATTATAGAATGGACACCGGATTCCAAAGTGGCATTCATTCCTATGTAAACTGCTCAATGGCGCAGGGCAACATCAAGGAGAGATATGCTTCCGCATCATGGGAGCCTAGCCACGCCCTAGTTCATGACGTACCGGATGCAGAAATATTCTTGTTTTTTAGCATTGTTAGCATTGTAGCGAGAGGTCTGAGCGATCGCAGTCGCATTGTTTACCAACCTTGCAAGTATAAGTTAACTTCATAAATATGAAAGATTGCTCCATCTAACATATAATACCAACAACATAGTCAATTTATGTAGAACTAGAAGACAATACAGTTCAATGTTATTGCTTAAGAAACTGATTCCATCCAACTATTTACGAAAAATGCTATCATTAATTTATATACAAATAAATGGTTACATATTGATCAGCAACGAGGTTGGAGTAGCCTACCCACATAAATATTTGTAGTAGGCCAACACCAACATTGTTAACTGTCATACATAGCTAAACAAGCAAATGAATACAAAAAAATATAGACTAAAACAACTGAAATGTTTATAAGGCTATAACAATATTACAAAACTGATACCGCAATGCACCCGTTCTTTGTCTTTGGATCTTTTGAATAAATGGATCAATAAATGGTGAATCGCAATGATCGCAAGCAGAGGAACGTGAGAATCATTGAGCAGCAGCTGAACCAGTCTAAAAACCCCTTATCACTAATAACACTTTTAGTGATAAAAAGTCACCACAGTGCCTAAAAAACCATCAATGTCATTCATGCTAAGTAAAAGGAAAAACCTTGGACACGAGAAGTTAACGGAGCCGTGCACTAGGCCCTCTCGAATGCCGGGCCGAAACAGCATTTGTTTCACTATGACTCCTTTCAGCTGCCCACCCCTCCTTCTCCAGCAAAAAATAATAGCATAAAACGGCTAATAAAACGCTTGAGGTGGCGTTTTGAAAAAAGAAAAAACTTTGATTGATATCCATTTTTGAAAAGAGAAACCTTTGATTGATATCCAGTCATTTTTTTATCAGGCCGGGGTTTTCATGCACACACGCAGATGGCAGGTCAGGTGCAACAGTAAGGTTTATTACAGCTCGTAGCTCAACAGTGTCAATAAACAAAGGTACGGTTCCACAATAGAACGGCTTGTCCAACAGAAAAGTAGTCCATCAAGAGTAATCCAAAGAAGGTATAATCCACAGGAAAGTTAAGTCCACATAGGCAGCGATGTAATGTCAGTAAATGTCAATAGTGATGCTAAGATAGTTAGCTGATGCTAATCGCGATTGACTAGCATTCAAAAGGAATAGGCAAAGGCACACTAACTAGTCCCCATAGGAGAGGAGGAATCAAAGGGAAACGGTACTCACGAAACTCCATGACAGAGTGAAGAGGGAACGAACACCCAGTGCTTAAATAGGAAGTAGTATTGTAAGTGGAAGTGGAACGCAGTGTAAAGGAAATGGTTGATGATGGATGCTCTAGAGTGAGCGTCGCCCTCTAGAGGACTGGCGACCCTGCACGGACGTGACAGGACCCCCCCTCCGAGGGGCGACTCCTGACGGCCCAAGGGAAGAGGCCCGGAACTGTTGGATGAGGGATTTGTCCACAATGTTCTTGGCGGGGATCCAGCTGCGCTCCTCCGGCCCATAACCCTTCCAGTCCACCAAGTACTGCGTGGACCTCCCGATCTTGCGTACATCCATAATCCGGTGCACAGTGTAGGTGAGACCTCCGGCGATGAACTTGGGGGGTGGTGGGGCTGGGAGCTCTGGACACAGAGGGGAGGAGGTGGCAGGGCGTAGTACGGAGCGATGGAAAACGGGGTGAACCCGCATAGCTCGCGGTAGCTCCAGATGGAAGGCCGTTTTGGATATCCTCCGGAGAATCCGGAACGGTCCAACGCACCTTGGGGCCAATTTCCGGGTTTCTCCTTTTAGGGCCAGGCTCTTAGTGGACAGCCATACTCGCTGGCCAGTCTTCAGGGTTGAACCCGGTCGTCGCCGCCGGTCGGCCTGTTGCCTCATCTGTTTCTGAGACTGAAGCAGGGCCCGACGAGCCTGCTGCCAGCGGGTGCGGAGGCGAGCCACCGAGCTGCGAGCCGCAGGCACATCCCCAATCTCTGGGGAGGAGGGGAACAAGTGCAGGGGGTATCCCCACATGATCTCAAAGGGGGAGGTAGCTGTGGAAGCACTCCACTGTTGGTTGTGGGCCACCTCTGCCCACAAAAGGTTCTGACTCCACTTGGTTGGGTCTTTGGCAGTGTAGCACCGGCGATAAATTTCGAGGGCCTGGTTGACTCGCTCAGTCTGCCCGTTGGACTGGGGGTGGTAGCCCGAAGTCAGGCTTACTGATGCTCCCAAGTTGCCCCAAAAGGCCTTCCAGAAACGTGCCACGAACTGGGGACCTCGGTCACTGACAAGATCTTCTGGTGGTCCGTGGTAGCGCACCACCTCTCTCACCAAAATCTCTGCAGTTTGTTTGGCCGTGGGGAGTTTGGTCAAGGCAATGAAGCGAGCGGCCTTGGAGAACCGATCCACCACCACCAGGATGGCGGTGTTCCCTTGTGACGGGGGCAGCCCCGTAATGAAATCAAGGGTGATGTGTGTCCAGGGGCGATGTGGGACCGGAAGGGGTTGTAGGAGTCCTGCCGGTCTGCGGTTGTCTGGCTTCGCCCCCATGCAGACCATGCAAGCCGCGACATACTCAGTCACATCCTGACGGAGTTTCGGCCACCAGAATCGTCTCCGGAGTAATTCCAGGGTACGTCGGACTCCAGGATGGCCGGCCAATCGGGAAGCGTGAGCCCACTCTAAAGCCTTACGGCAGGGTGGAGGCACAAACAAGAGGCCCTTAGGAGTCTCCGTGGGTGCCGGTGTGGGTCCTTGTGCCTGTCGAATCTCCTCCTCCAGATGACAACGTACAGCGGCCACGACTTTAGAGGAGGGGATGATGGTTTCCAATGTTGCTGGCTCCGCCTCCGTAGTGTGGAGGTGTGAAAGGGCATCAGCTTTGCCGTTCTTGGACCCTGGGCGGTAGGTGACCACAAAGTTGAAACGACTGAAGAAAAGGGCCCAGCGGGCCTGCCTGGGGTTCAGGCGTTTGGACTCCCCGAGGTAAGCCAGGTTTTTGTGGTCTGTGAATATAAGAAACGGGTTGGCTGCGCCCTCGAGCCAGTGACGCCATTCCTCTAGTGCTAGTTTGATGGCTAGCAGTTCCCGGTTACCCACATCATAGTTTCGCTCCGCCGGGGAGAGAGCTCGAGAGAAGAAGGCACACGGGTGGAGCTTGCTGTCCTCTGTTGCTCGCTGCGACAGCACCCCCCCTACCCCAGAGTCTGAAGCATCTACCTCCACCACAAAAGGTAAGGCTGGATCTGGAAGGGTGAGGATAGGCGCCGTGCAGAACCTTTGCTTGAGGTCCTCGAAGGTCTTCTGAGCTGCCTCTGTCCACACCAACCGACGGGGACTTCTCCGAAGCAGGGCTATGATAGGGGACGCCAAGGCATTATAATTACGTATAAAACGCCGATAGAAATTGGCAAATCCCAGGAACCCCTGAACCTGTTTGATGGAGGTGGGTATAGGCCAATCCACGATGGCCTTGACTTTTTCAGAGTCCATCGAGAGCCCCTGGGGGCCCACTACAAACCCTAGGAAGGTGGTGGAAGCAGAGTGGAACGTGCACTTCTCCACCTTGCAAAACAGTTTGTTCAGGAGGAGGGCTTTTAGGACGGCTCGGACGTGGCTGACATGTTCCTGGAGGGACTTAGAGAAGATGAGTATGTCATCCACGTATACAAACACGGACACCTCCAGGAATTCGCGCAGTACGTCGTTGATGAAGTTCTGGAAAACCGCCGGGCTGTTTGACAGACCAAACGGCATTACGAGGTATTCGTAGTGTCCTGTGGGTGTGATAAATGCGGTCTTCCACTCATCTCCGGCCCGCATGCGAACCAGGTGGTAAGCATTCCTGAGGTCGAGTTTAGTGAAGACTGTGGCACCCTGAAGACGCTCGAATGCGGTCGACATGAGGGGCAAGGGGTACTTATTCTTCCGGGTGATGTTGTTAAGTCCCCGGTAGTCGATGCACGGCCTCAGTCCACCGTCCTTTTTCCCCACGAAGAAGAAGGGTGCTGCAGCCGGAGACGTAGAAGGGCGAATTAGCCCAAGGCGCAGCGCATCTATGATGTAATCCTTCATTGCCTGGCTCTCCGAGACAGAAAGGGAGTAGAGACGCCCCCTAGGGGGAGAGGTTCCAGACAGGAGGTCGATGGCGCAGTCGTACGGCCGATGAGGAGGGAGAGTGGTGGCCTTCTTCTTGCTGAAGACTTCCTCCAGATCATGGTAACAAGTAGGGACCGTGGACAGGTCTGTTTTTTCCAGCGGGGCCAAGATGTTCACACTTGGAGGGGTGCCAGCCGACCGAACAGGAGACACGGTGGTGGGAAATTAGGTTCTGGCGAATTCCTCCTCAATGGTAACGCGGGAAACACCGGGTGGTGTCAGTGGTTGAGCTGGGAGGTGACCAGCCGTGGCACAGGCAGGGCCCCAGTGGAGTAGGGAGCCAACCGCCCACGCAAACTGAGGTTCATGGACTGCAAGCCAGGGGTAACCCAGCACCACCGGGTCCTGCGGTGTGGTGATGAGCCAAAAGTGTATAATCTCCTGGTGGTCATCATGAGAGGACATGATGAGAGGAGCCGTCACCCGCTCCAGATGTCCAGAGCCCAAGGGGCGACCATCCAATGCCTGGACCGCCTGAGGAATGGCCACCGGGGTGGTTGGAATCCCCAGCTGGTTAGCCAGGGGGACTGCCGCGCCGGAGTCCACCAAGGCATTGAGGGAGGCAATGGGATAGTTCTTGCCTACGTGACGGAGTTGTATGGCGATGGAGAGACGGTTGGCGGGTCCAGGGGTCTCCAGCGCTACCACTCATCAGAGGCCCTGGGTCCCTTGACGAGTGCTGTCTTTCCCCTGTAGGTCTGGGCAGTGTTGTGCTTGATGCCCGGAAGAGCCACAGTACATGCACAGGCCTCTTTGGAGACGGCGGCTGCGTTCTTCGCGACTCAGCCGGAGGCGGCCGAGTTCCATGGGTTCTTCAGGTAACCGGGCCGGGGCTGGATTGAGGATGGGGGTGGCTGACCGTGGCAAGAAGGTCGTCATGGGTGCCCGGGTCTCCCGGCGGTCACGGCGACGTTCCTGAATGCGAGCGTCAAGGTGGATGGCTAAGTGGATTAGCTCGTCAAGCGACTGTCCCCAGTCGCGGTTGATCATTTCATCCTTCACGGCCTCCTGTAACCCGCGGTAAAAGGCTGAACGCAGGGATTGGTCCCCCCAGCCACTTCGGATCGCCAGGGTGCGGAACTCCACGGCGTACTGGGCTACAGACCGGGTCCCCTGGTTGATGGTAAGGACTCGTTGTGCGGCCTGGTCCTCGGTGCGCCCTGTGTAAAACATCAACCCTAGGCGATGCAGGAACAGCTGGCTGTCGTTTGCCTCGGGCAGCTGGCAATCCATGACGGCGGCTGCCCACTCCAAGGCTGATCCCGAGAGTCGAGAGATGATGTAGCCCACCCTCGCTGGTTCGGTGGGGAAGAGACGTGCTTGGTGGAGAAATATCTGGGAGCACTGAAGCACAAAGCCCCGACAGGCTCTAGGTTCCCCAGAGAATGGTTGGGGGGCAGATAGAGGTATGGTGATGGTGGGATCCACGGGAGGCAGAGCGGGGGCAGCGCGGGCACTGGGCTCGGCTCCACCGCTAGGATCTGAGGTTGGTGGAACAGGTGGAGGTCGTGCACACAGCCCCTGAACAGTAATGTTCAGTTGCTGCATATCCAGCTCCAAACGCCTCAATTGGGGTGCATGGGCGTTGATGATGGCGCCCAGCTGAACTACAGCGTCCCTGATCTCCTGCAGCTCTGCTGTGCCTTGGCTTGACTCTGTCATGCTATCAGGCCGGGGTTTTCAGGCACACACGCAGATGGCAGGTCAGGTGCAACAGTAAGGTTTATTACAGCTCGTAGCTCAACAGTGTCAATAAACAAAGGTACGGTTCCACAATAGAACGGCTTGTCCAACAGAAAAGTAGTCCATCAAGAGTAATCCAAAGAAGGTATAATCCACAGGAAAGTTAAGTCCACATAGGCAGCGATGTAATGTCAGTAAATGTCAATAGTGATGCTAAGATAGTTAGCTGATGCTAATCGCGATTGACTAGCATTCAAAAGGAATAGGCAAAGGCACACAAACTAGTCCCCATAGGAGAGGATGAATCAAAGGGAAACGGTACTCACGAAACTCCATGACAGAGTGAAGAGGGAACGAACACCCAGTGCTTAAATAGGAAGTAGTATTGTAAGTGGAAGTGGAACGCAGTGTAAAGGATATGGTTGATGATGGATGCTCTAGAGTGAGCGTCGCCCTCTAGAGGACTGGCGACCCTGCACGGACGTGACATTTTTGCGGAGACACATTCCTGTTCCCCACTTGTATTGGAGTGAACGGAGATATCTACTTCTGGGCCCCTTGAATCGAGGTACCCGTCCACAGCCCGCTTAAACAGCTGCAATACCAGGATTGGCCGCTGAGCACTGGTGGATTGCGGATGTATGCAATGTTCCTGGGGGCTTGGCCGACACCGACAGGTCCATGCTTCATGCGCGCCCACAGCGAGCCTTCCGCGCGCTATAGTGTGAGCAACCACAGCTTGTATTTTGGACATGAAACATGGCGGAGGTGGAGAAAATGGTTTGACCGAAATCTTCCAAAGTGTGGGAGTACTTTACTACGCATTAAGCTAAAAAGTGTGTTAGTTGCAATCTTTGAAAACGCGAAATGGCGTGGAACGGAAGCACTACGGTGATGATACAGCATCTGAAAAGAAAACATGTCGGAGTCATCTGTGACGAGGAAGGGGGCTCGACAGCAGGGTAAAGGTGGATTTATAGTCATCCGTAAAGTGCTGTACGTAGACATGGAGAGCCGTCTCCGTCGACGGAGACCGTATCCCTAGCTCTACGTGCGCATCCAATCTTTTTTAACTATCCGTCGATTTGTGGCTGAGCTGAGTGTCAGAATGCTCCAGTGGAAAGATGATATGCTTTATGTGTAAAATGTGGCATGCCAATGCCAATACACCTGTTGGACACTATAAATTAGTTCATGGTCTTCGCTCAGGAAAAGGTCTCAAGTTAAAATGTGCTCATAGAGGTTGTTCTCACGTTTATCGAAGTTTTTCTAAATTACGAAAGCATCTAATCAAGTGTTGTGCAAAGGACAATTTACGTTTTGATGATAGTGAATGTTCCACCACCAACAATTCCATTTCATCAGGGATACAGATGTTCTGCCCACTCAGAATTCGCCATGTGACACCTTACTGCAAGAAAGAAACACAGTAAACAGTTGTGCAACACTGCTCACAAAATTTAAAGTTGCTGGGATTGCAGAGGTAAATATAAACTATGTTGTTAGTGCTCTACAAGAAGTGCTCACAGACATACATAGTCACACTCAAGAAGCTCTAAAAAAGAGTCTCGCTTTAGAGGAGCCCATCAAAAGTGTGGTTGAGTCTCCAATTGCTGAGTGTTTTGAGAAGGTGATTACTCCTTTTGTTGCATTAAACAGTGAGAGCAAGAGAAAGGTCTATTTTTCTGAGAAATGGGGATTATAGATCCAGTTGAATTTGTTCTTGGAACAAGATTTGCTGCACGACTTAACGACTTTGCTGCACAACTTAACAACTAGAACTTTTCTACAAACCACTGTCAAATATAAATGATTGTACATCCCAATTCTTTTGACGCTGAAGTCCTTTTACAATCACCCAAATATCTTACTATATGACATACAGGATTCTTTAAGGATCATGCACTGTTCTCAAAACAAGAGCATGCTATACAGATCCAGCTCTTTTTGACAAATTTGAGTGTTGTAACTGTAATGATATGCGACTGACATCTTAGCGGGTAAGTATTCAACTAACTTTATTAAACATTTCGTTACCTCACAGTCTCCAGCTACGGTGGCCTCTTAGGAACATAATAGTGTCTTGCGGGATATCCTTACATCTCCCTTATACAGTAAACAAAAACAGATTCACCGTGCACTCTTAAAACAAAGTAAAAAAATAATAATTTGGTGCCAGAGGTTGCCAGTATTTAGCACACCGTAGGAGGACGGTCTTTACCACCGCCTCATAACAAACAGACTGTGTCACGATTACTTTAGCCTAACCTAAGCATAAGAACATGACTCAACAATAAAGCTACACATTACCTGGTATTAACTAAGGCTCAACACATTACCTAATGTTAACTCTTTTAAATGATAATTTCCTTTAAAGGTCCCATGACATGAAAATCTCAATTTATGAGGTTTTCTAACATAAATATGAGTTCCCCTAGCCTGCCTATGGTCCCCAAGTGGCTAAAACTTGCGTTTGGTGTAAAACGAGCACTAGCTGTTCTGCTCGCCTTTGAAAAAAAGGAGGCTCAAGCGCGCTGATTTGGAAATCTGTGCTCATGACGTCATGAGGAATCTCAGCTCCTCCCCTTACTCTGCCTGGCCCGCCCAGAGACGTTGGCCCGCCAATGAGACTCGACCGTGCGAGCGCCACATGTGTGTGTGTGAATACACACACTGTAACGCAAGTGTTTCTTGTCGGTTCTTTGATGTGTCTTGTATTTCCACAACGAGACTGTCGTGGGGGTTATCTAAGCCATGGTTGAGAAGGAATTGGGGGAAAGGAACTTTGGCTTTGACTCCCTCAAGAACATGAACCACGACAAGGAGGAGAAAGGGATCTTTGCCGGGCAGCGCTTATGCACCTCCGCCTCCGGCGGTGGTCCCTCAGCGGGGCTCAAGCGGGAGACATTCGCCGCCAACAATCCCTTTCTCCTCCATGTCGTGGTTCATGTTCTTGAGGGAGTCAAAGCCAAAGTTCCTTCCCCCCAATTCATTCCCAACCTTGGCTGAGATAACCCCCAATACGAGTCTCGTTGTAGAAATACCAGATACGAGAGTCCGACGTGTTATGTGCCATCACACCAACAGCAGAACGGTTATCCAAATAACAAGGAAGTGTACAACACTTGCGTTACAGTCCTGGAGCTCAATATCTAAATAATATCATATACATAGATATCTATATCATATAACATATTGTGTGCGCCTCCAGACGATATTATGAATCACAAACGACTTTGTCGGGTTCTGCGACGTCTCTGGTTCTTCCACTTTCACATCAACCTGAAGTCGACTGAACCGCGCGCTGCCTGCTGCCGGCTGCCGGCTGCCCGCTGCCGGGCGATGGTGCCTCGCGGCAACCGGCGGCATGTCGCAGTTCATGTACTTCAGCGAGTCAAATCAAAGTTCCTTTCCCCCAATTTCTTCTCAACCATGGCTCAGATAACCCCCACGACAGTCTCGTTGTGGAAATACAAGACACGTCAAAGAACCGACAAGAAACACTTGCGTTACAGTGTGTGTATTCACATTGATGTGGACGTTGAAGAACCAGGAACGTCGGAGAACCCAACGCGGTCGTTTGAGATTCATAATATCGGCTCACACAGCTTTTGGCCGTGATAATATATATTATATGATATAGATATCTGTGTAGGCTATATGATAATATTTAGATATAGAGCTCCAGGACTCCCGTGTGTTCTAGAATATTTACAGAACACGGCTAAAGGCTGTGTGCGGATCGCCATTGCGATACATCCACTGTAAACAGAGCGCATGGTGGCTGCAAGCTGCTCAGGGCCACACCCCCACCCTCCTCCTTGACACGCCCACCGAAACAGCGCATTTGGGGGAAGCTCAATGTGCGACTGGCTCGGAGTGGCTGTAACTCTGCACAACGGCTGAATTTAGGGAACGTCTTTGAATACTGTGTTAGTTGCCCACTAATACCTATATTAAAGAATACATAAAATAGCATGTCATGGGACCTTTCACACAATAAACGTATTATAGCTCAACTGTGTAATAATGAGATTACAGCCTTTTGCTATAGATCAAGTCTGTCAGGGGCTTTTCTAATGCGCTCTGACCGTCTCTCTGGAGCTGCCTCTGCAGGTGCATTCTCCTCTAAAACCACTGGCTGATTGTCTGTAACTGTTCCCTGCTGTGCATGTTTGTCCCTGTGCTCCTCTATTGAAGGAACTGCATTGCTGGCCTGTGCTTTGAGTAGCTGCAACCTGTTTCGTCTTACCACAGCCCCGGTGTCCGTCTGGACTGCGTAGGACCTCGGAGCCACTTAATTTAGCACTGTTCCAGCGCGCTGCCAGTTCTGTCTTTCTGTGTTGAAAACTCTGACTCTGTCGCCCGCCTGCAGAGGTTGCATTGCTTTTGCTGTGCGATCAAAGTATCTCTTTTGTTTTTTCTGTAGTTTTTTCATGGCCTCCAGCACAGGTGTGGAGACTTGTTTCTTCACTGTTGGGATCTGTGTCTGTAGTCGTCCGGAGACTTCCCGCACGCCAGAGGTGCTGCTCTATAAGCGAGCTGAGCTAAATAAGTATCCTCACCATTCTCTGTTGCCTTTGTCAGAAGACTTTTCACTATTTGAACACCCTTCTCAGCCTTGCCATTTGCCTGTGGGAAGTGTGGGCTTACTGTGACGTGTTCAAATCCATACTCTCTGGCAAACTGCTTGAACTCCTGACTGGCATACTGAGGCCCATTGTCCGAGACGACAGTTCCTGGAATGCCATGTCGTGCAAAGCAGGACTTCATATGCTTAACTACTCCCGTTGCTGTTGTGCTCGTGAGCAGAGCCATCTCAGGATAGTTGGAGTAGTAATCGATCATCAGTAGATACTCTCTCCCTCTGAAGTGGAACAGGTCTGTCCCAATTTTTTCCCAGGGGTGCTCCGCCCTCATGTCTGAGCAGCGGTTCTCTTTGCTGTCTGTTATGGTAAGTAAGGCAAGTTGCCCAGTCATTGATCATCTCTGCTATGTCAATATTCATGCCTGGCCAGTAAACAGTCTGTCTGGCTAGTCTCCTTGTTTTCTCTCTGCCCAAGTGCCCTTTATGCAGTATTTGGAGGACCTTCTTCCGCAGATTTGTTGGGATGACTATTTGATCACCTTTCAGCAGCAGGCCACCAGCTACCGCCAATAAATCCTGGAATGAGTAGTACTGTTTGCTTTGGCCACTCATTTCGCATGTGCCATATCACTTTCTGGAGCTGGCGGTCAACTGCAGTCTCCATTAAAAAAAATTCTTTCAGGGTAGAGCTCACAGGTAGAGCCTCCACCACAGCATCCACGTGGCCTCGTATGGCTTCATATTCCTCTGTGCAATCTGTGTTCAGTCCTTGTGCTGGATTGGCCCTTGACAGAGCATCAGCCACTACCAGGTATTTTCCCGGCTTGTATGACAGTTCATAGGTATACTTCTGTAGACGCATCATCATTCGCTGGATGCGTGGTATCATCTAATTTAAGTGCTTTTTGCTGATAGTTATGAGTGGCTTGTGATCGGTCTCAAGTTCAATGTGTGGCAAGCCAAAGACATAAGAGTGGAACTTGTCACAGCCAAAGACGATCCCCAGACACTCTTTTTTTATATGCGCATATCTTTGTTCTGTTTCTGTCATGGATCGTGCAGCATAAGCCACAGGTTTCCAATCTCCATCGTGATCCTGCAGCAAGACGGCCCCCAGTCCATCTTTTGAGGCGTCCATGGAGATTCGCGTCTTCTTACTCGGATCAAAAAACACCAACACTGGCTCTGTGCTTAAAATGTCCTTGATTAATTTTCCACTCTTTGTCATGTGTTTGGTGCCAGGACCACTCTGTGTTTGACTGCAGGAGCTGGCGGAGAGCAACAGTCTTTGCGGACAGATAAGGCACGAATCTTCCCATGTAGTTCACCATCCCTAATGCTCTTTGTACCGCCTTCTTGTCCGTTGGCTGGGGCATGTCCGTGACTGCTTTGATTTTGTCCATGTCCTGTATCAGTCGATCCCAAAGAAACGTGACTTCTTGTGTGCTGAACTGACATTTCTCCTTGTTCAATCTGAGCCCGTACTTGTGAACTCTCTGAAGCGCACTGTGCACTCTGCTGTTGAGCTGTCCTGGGGTCTCCGCCCATATTATGACATCTTCAATATAAACCCTGACCCCCTCCAGTCCTTCAAACACATTCTCCATTGCACAGTGAAACATTTCTGGTGCTGAGGAAATACCATAGGGGAGTCTCTGATAACTGTAGCGCCAAAGGGGCGTGTTGAAGGTGCATAGGTCTGTGCTCGCACTGTCAATTTGCAACTGCCAAAATCCATGTGACGCGTCGAGCTTTGTAAACCACTGTGCCCCAGCCATCTCACTCAGGATCTCTTCCCTCTTGGGAATTTGATATTGTTCTCAGAGGATGTTTCCATTGAGGTATTTTGGGTCCATGCATATTCTGAGAGCACCATTAGGCTTTCTTACGCAGACCATTGAGTTCACCCACTCCGTGGCTCCCTTGGTGGGTTGAATGACATTTAATGACACCATTCTGTCCAGTTCTTTGCGAAGATCTTGTCTCAGTGGAACCGTAATTTGACGTTGAGCATGCAGCACAGGTCTAGCATTATCCTTTAGTTTGATGCTGTATGTGAATGGCAGCACCCCAATGCCATCAAAAATGTTTGGATACTGCGCTTCCCAGCTTTCTGCTTGTGATGTGGTGACTCTTGTATTTTTCAGCTGCGGTGACTGTACTTTTCTCTCTGTCTTGGCAATGTTTAGAACACGCTTAACAAGTCCCATTTCCTCAAAAGCTTGATCTCCCAGTAGGGAGTCCATGTATTTCGGCCTGGTTTGGCCATATGTGTGAAAGACGAAAATGAGTTACCAGTTTGTTATCCAGAAATTGTAATCAAAGATGAGCAGGTTATTTATATTACAACTGCTTTAGAAATATACTGTACATATATAAACATATGCTTAAATGAACATGAACAGAGGCTCCCTTTGTCTTAGATATAAAAGGTATTTTTTACCACAGAATATTTGATATACTGATGTCTTAGGGCTGATTCAGATATGTTTATTATGCCTTATTGTTTCATGTAATTTATCCCTCTTCTCTTATATATTTTTTCTTCCCTACTCTAATAGACCTCTGAAGAATAAGTCCCGCCTCATAGGCTCCCGGTTCCCTCCGTCAAATGTCTATGGGAAATAACATGGCATCTTTGAATGATCATACATGATAGACATTTGACCAAGGGAACCAGCGCTCGGAGGCTGACTTATTCTTGATAGAGGTCTATTCATCTCTTCTCTCAGTCTTCATCTTCTCATCTCTGTCTTCCTATTTTTTTTGTCCTCTTCTCTCAGTCTTCCTCTTATGTCTTTGCAACCTTTTCTATACTCATTGTATTTGTTTTATTGCATGATTTCTATTGTATTTTTATTGTTTTCATTGCATTATTTGTTGTTTCTGTATTATTTATTGTTTTTGTAATCACAAGTGAATTCACTGTAATATTGAAAAGAAGTGCCTGAAAAAATAAAGTGAATTCACTGTAATATTGAAAAGAAGTACCTGAAAGAATAAAGTGAGACATGGTTATAGATCGTAGGGTGTTTACTGAAATTTACTGAAAGTTATCCAAAGCCTGGAGGCATATCACTTATTCGTGGGCGGCTGGGTTCATGATTGGAAACGAAAATTGAAAGGACGACTGTGGTTCAGTTTCACCAAAGCCCCATGTGCTAACCCTCAATAATGGGCTGTTGGTGCATTGTAAAGGCCAATTTCCACCGGAACCGGCACGGCAGCGAACCGGTCGCCGAAAATAATAGAAACCGTTAAGGTCAATGTAGGCTATTCCACAGGATACAGCACCTACACGGCACAAAACCGCCCCCAAACCGGAACGTGTCCGTGCTTCTTCCAGTGGGGATTGCAGAACGGAACACAGCCGGTTCGCTTCCGTGCCGCTTCCGTGCCGGTTCCGGCGGTAATTGGCCTCAAGCCTTCTGGTTAAGCTAGCGTCAGCCCAGGAAGACAATATAAACGATGGTGAAGTTGATGGTGAATATAGCTTGAATATAGTTCGGGTCTGTTTATTAAGGTTTTTGTTTTACTAAGGATAGTTTTAAAACTATAGTTATGGGTAAAGAAGGTGTTTTGAAATACCTTTAAATAATTGTGCTCAATTGAAGGGCAATATGATTTAAGTATTCCATTAAAACCTTTATAATATGCATTTATTTATTTTTAAATGAAAAACTGAAATTTCATAAAGAATGATATTTTCCAAAGAGTGCACTCTATATGCTGTTTATCTCAGGCTATACATCCTATTTGATTCATAGTTATGGATACACAAACGATCCTGGGCAGTTATATTTATATTTATCTTGTGCAATTATCCTGTGTACTTACATTTATACTGTGCAACTATCCTGTGCAGGGCCTGCTTGTACCCTGTGCAAGGTGAAAGGTGCACATAGTATACATAGTATTTATCTTTTTCTATTATTTAATTCCTTCATTTATTTTCCTTTGTTTTTTATGCATCAGTTAATCACTATTTCCCTCTACGCCAGACTCTTGAGCTGCTGTAAAACATTAATTTCCCCGGTGTGTCGATCTTATCTTATCTTAATAGCCTGCAATGGGCCTTGAAAGTCAGAGGCAATGTAATCTCTTCTTCAGACCTGTCTCTTTCCTGATCCATGACTGATGTGATCAGTGCTGCTCACAGGAACAGTATAATACGGAACCCGCTGCATCTAATGCTCAGGAACCCTCTGCATTTCACAGGTGGTGTAGAAGCCAGACAGAATGAAGAAAGGTGGAACAGAGTCCCTTACGATTCTATACTTAACACTCGTATACACTGTGGACCATTCACTCATTAAGGCACATTCATCCAACAAGACTTATACGCTGAACAGGAATAGGAATGTGGGTGATTCAGACCTAGAACTTTTCCTGGATGAAAAGGGACTCCCGAGTTAGCTCCAAGGTTAGCTAGAAGAGATGAGACAGGGGGAGATATATTTGGACACACAGAACATGAAATGTTGCCATAAAATTGTGATAATACTTCTTGGCAACAACGCTAACTGGTTAAATATTTAACTATTAGCTTGGGGGCTTCTATAACACAATAGAATAAAAGCAAACATAATTTATTAATGTTTATTAAGGTTGTAAATATGGAGGTTAATAGGGCTAGGGATGGCAAATGGCAATAATAACCTTGACACTCCAGCATTCATGTTTGAGTTCACAAACAGTTTTGGATATGAGCTAAGGTCTGTACACAAAAAAGACAAGAAGTTATGTAGGATTGAATTTCCTTTTGTGTCTTTGTAATTCCTTTTTTCTGTATTTTTAATAACTTCTTTATTGTTCCGGATTGTGGACCAACAGGAGATTGTTCACTACTTGGTTAATGCAGGAAAGTGAGCAGGGTCGCTATCACTAGAAAGTTTCGTAGCAGTATTGCCAACAGGGAGTCCATGCCCTGGGGGTCAAGACATTAATTCCAGCACATTGACATTTACAATTCCCAGTCAAGTCCGTTAAAATGGGTCCGAGGGAGAGAAAATGGATGGCCAGAACTGGTCTTTAAATAGAAAGAGAAAAGAGGGGGTTAGAGGGGGAGTGGTAAAATAATGGGCGAGAGCATAGGAGAAAAGTATAGATAGTAGCAATATGAACATCCATCATGGGGGGTTAGTCCGAGGTCGTGTTGGGCTTAAGTGAGTGATTCCTGGGCTGGGTAAAGAGGGCTGAGTGCAGGAGCGTGGTGCCAACTAGTGGTGGTGATGGTGGGGGTCGGGCCTCCGTCTACTCTGGATGAGAGCGGATGGATGGATGGATGGATGGATGGATGGATGGATGGATGGATGGATGGATGGATGGATGGATGGATGGATGGATGGATGGATGGATGGATGGATGGATGGATGGATGGATGGATGGATGGATGGATGGATGGATGGATGGATGGATGGATGAACGCATGGATGGGTGGATGAATGGATGGGTTGATGGGTGGAAGAATGCATGGATGGGTGGACGAATGGTTTGTGGTGGGATCGCTGGCTTGAGAGTGGCTGGATTGAGGGACGGATGGTTCAATAATAGATGGTTGGATGAAAGAATGGAGGGAAGGATGGTTTAATAATGGACGACTGAATGAAAGAATGGATGTATGGAGGGTTGCCTTAAGTGGTCTTTGATACCAATACAGAACAATACTGTTTGTTGTGGGAAGGGGTTATTCATAGCTGTTGTTTGGGAAACAAAGGAACGCATGTCCGATCAATCCCATTAGGAGAAGTATGTCATTACTTTAAAAGCAAATCGTCCTTAATTGAATTGAGCACTACCTCAATTAAAAAATAGAAGAAACAGCCCCTCCGTGATAACCACCACTGGGACAGAAACAGGCCTCTGGTATGAATGGGTATCCAGTGTGTACTCAAAATAATGACAAGACATAGGCCTTTGTCCTGGAGCCCTGCAGAGTTGTCCCTGTGGTTCTCTTGTTGGACTCTACCGCTCATTTGTCAGAGGCACTAAAGTTCTGCGGGGACTTAAACAAGATTGGTCCATCAATCAGAGAGTGACAAACCTCATGTGTCAGGTTAAAACTGTTGACAAGGGCAGAAGCAGTCAACTGTTTGCCAACTGTTGGCATTATTTATGAACAGTCCCCACTGGATTATTTGGGGAAAAAATGAACAGGAAGTACATATATCTTTCTCATTGCCCCCTCACCCGCACCCTTTGGTGATGTCCTTCACTCCAGAGAAAACAATTATTGCATCTCATGGCGCATTTCCACCGGAAGGTGCGGGTTGGTTCAGGATCCAAAAGTGGGCATGATCTGGACTGAGCCATATTGAGCCGTACTCGTCGTGCAGTACTCCTCGATTGGGGTACTGAGACGTAGGATGGATTCTCAATCACCCCCTTGCTTAACCGACCCTTTTGACGATTGGATAGCCATGATTGTCTTTGCTCCTCAGGACATCTACTTATTGATCTACTGTTCTGTGTATGGTTGGCTCTTCATCTGCTGTGTGTGTGGTCTTGTACACTGGGTCTGACGACTGCCTGAGCTGTGTGGACGGCTGCCTCCTGAATGGGCTCGGTTCACTCAAACACACACATGCACACGTGCACAGACACACAAACACATGCACTCAAGGACACACACATTCAAGCAGACAAACACACACACACACACACACACACACACACACACACACACACACACACACACACACACACACAAACAAACTCACAGACGCACAAGCACACTCACCTCATCTCAAACATTTGCACAATCTTACAACCATTTGGATATGTGCAAGCACACACATAACTACACACACAGCCACCCCAAACCCATCCCATGATCTCGGTCATCATCTGTAGTTTTCGAACATCAACGTTTATCCCAATGTCGGCCCGTTTGCCTCCCTTTACCCGCTGTGTGTTCCCGCAGCCTGCGGTAAGAGCTGCGTGGAGAACACAACACCACAGCCCTGCAGGACCAGCTGTCCCCTTCAAGGCTGTTGAAGGGGTCCCCTCACCCACGCACATCTCCTTTAAAGCTACTTCCTGTGTTGGTTCTGAAGCTGGGGCAGAATTGTTGTATGTAACGGGAGATTTATGCTTTCCTTTCAATGCGGTATGTCAACTATATCTCAACCAATTCAGTTTGAAACAAGACCCACTCCACACATGAAATAAAACGCATGCAACATTCGGCTCATTAACCGAATGTTGCACGAAATCCATGAGACAAACCCGGGCGCGGGGAGAGAGCCCAGCAGCATCCAGACTCCAGCCTGCAGCCTTGGTACGTCCACTCCACGTAGATGATTCATGGAGCAACAAACTCTGCATGCAATATGTATCACACAGAACACCGTAGTTCTCACACAATGTTCTGGCCTCCCAGCCGAGTCTCTCCACGCTCTCCCTGATCACGCCAGTGATGCTGCTAAGCAGGATTTCCCCCGTGCGACAGCATTCTCGTCTCTCTCATGTGTGTCCCTGATGGAAACTATGTCGTAATCCATCATACGTGGTGCATCACCGAGGAGTCTGTGTGTTATAGAATTCGGATTGAGAATCAGTTGCACAAATGCAAACTAGATTCTGAATAAAAGAGGAAAAGTGGACAAAATAATTGATCTCAGAGATAACGAGGATTGGTTGCTCTTAGCTCATGAGTGTTTTCAGTGATTTTATTTAATATTAAAAGATTGCACCTTTCATTAAGGCGGTAGAACGTCTGTCCCTTTTGATGTCAAGTCAAAAGCAGTTCATCATGGATGAGAGGGTCTGAAGTTTGAAGGTTGTCACACACAAGCCCACATTTACGGAGCGCTTTGGTTGCACGCATCACCGGAAGCTCTCAGGTAGGCAGGGAACAAACTCTGTTTCTCAGACACTCACGCACGCACCTACACATGCATGTGCATGTACATACACACACACAGACACAAAATGAGAAAAGTAGAACACATCAAAGAGTCATCGCCTTTGTGAGCAATTCCCGGTCCATTTTAGCAGCGGTGGTTTTTGGGACTATTCATATTCCTTTTAGTTTTTCCATGTATATGAAATGAATCCCAATTCACAGTGTGACAACACAGAGACGGTCTCATTGTTTTCCATGTAGTGTGGTGGATGGAGAATAGCGGTGGGAAAACTGAGAAAAGAGCTAACATTTGGAGGACAAATAAAGTCAACCCTGATACGGTCAAATGTTTTATTTATGATCTTCAACGTGATATCCTGATAGTAACCGTGCATATCAGGCACATCGCTCAGCCAAGGATTTCCACTTGTCACTTGTCATATTCAAACAAATACATGTCTAGCATCTTAAATCCCGGAGCAGATGGATGGCTTTCATACTCCATACTTGTTTTACTGTTTCTGCATGGAAATAAGCCACTACGTCTGTGGGAAGAACATACAAACGCTAAATAGTCCTGTCAGAGAACAGGCGGGGATGATTTGGACAGCGTTGTGTTGGGATTCTTACTGGGATGTGTGGGGGAAGAAGCAGAACGCTTCCAGCGCTTGCCTCTCATCTCCAGTGTGTTGTGGGAGGACCGGGCTGGAGAACAACAGACAACATACCATGTTTTCTTCTTCTTCTTCTGTGGTGCCCCAGAACCTCAGCTGAACTCGACTGAGCACAACACGAAACAGCCCGACCCAAATAATACAACTGTGTGAGATTTATTAAACAACGATTACATTTACTGTAATCTTTCGTATTTCTTTCAGTATTTTGTATTATGTTTGACTTGTTGGATTAACTACTGTACCTAATGCATTAGATTTAACCAAATGTCTTCTTCCTGTGTGTGTGTTTTTGATACTTTGTAACAATAGCCTGATATATTATAAATTAATTTGTATTCAGATACTTTTATTTCAGGCTTTATCAATCCAATCGCATCAAACTCCCATAACAATGGTTTTACTGTTGTGTGTATTCAGTGTGAGCCTCATGGTGTTTTTCCCTGCTCCTCTTCTGTCTTCTGTCTGCTCTTAGCCCCCTCAAGTAGGCCAGGAGCTGGGGGAGTTCAAGGCAGTCTCCTGCTTGACTATCTATTGGGTGGATGTTGACTTCAGCGTGCTGCTGCAGGACTGCAGGATTCCCTGAGCGCCACACTCTACTCGACTGTATCGTTTTCTCGGTTCAACCGAGAGCTAAGTAAGTGGTGGTGAACGACTGGGTGGCATGTGGATCAACTGAATTAATATGAGAATCCTTATCAGAATGTTACTCATCGACAAATAGGTGACCCATAGAAGGAATACATGACTGAAAGACCAGGTATTGCATGGCAAAATGGAATGTGGTTATACATGTGTAGTGTACACACAACTGCTCTTTTTCACACTGACTCACACACACACACACTTTTTTCCAACCGCTTCCCTGCTTTTGTGGCTCAGTCAACCCCTCTAAAACCCAAATCCTCTGGAATCCACACCTCCATCCCTCCTCCTTTCATTGCTCCTCCCTCCATCCCTCCATTCATCCCTCCATCGATCTCCCATCGCCTCCATTCATGTGTCGTTCCTTTAAACCTTTTGACTTTAATTTAAAGCGCGTAAAGATGATTCCTCTCGGAGACAGAACCTTTTGGCGCCCTTCATTATTTATCCCCTCAGCTCCTCGGTCCGCCCACCTGCGCTCTTAACTCTCTAATGTGTTCGCCGCTCACCACATCCATTTACAGGGTTTAAGCAGCATGCATTATTTCATATTATCACACCTTCAACCACACGCCCACCCACGTTACGACAGCCTTCTATGAGGGAGACATAACAGACTACAACCCTCAACAACAACCCAAAAAAAGAAATGCATTGGCATTATGCTATTCCTTGGTTTATGTCTAAGGGTTATTTGCAAACTATAAATGACTCTCCTACATCACTGCCATCAAAAATGTAATCCCTTTCCAATTACTGATAATGAGATTTAGTGGGGTGTGTCGCGGCTGATCTATTGTACTTATTACGGCTCTTCTCCTCTTAACACCTCTCTCAGTTCACTTCCCAGAGATCCCTGCATATGATTAAGTGATGCCAGAGTGTGTGGAGGGATTCAAAATGGGATTTGGTCTAATGCCTTTTGGTCAAACCTGGGTACCTCCATGCAATGGAACAATTTCGAACAACCATTGTTTGTTGTTTCCGAAGGTAATTGTACATTTAAGGGATGTGGTTTGCATAGAAATTAGGCAGATCTAGGATAACCATTAGAAAGATATTTGCTGACGCAGTATGTCACGCAAACGTAAATGTGTGTTTCAAAACACAGCGTGTACCGCAGTCGCTTCTGTAGCCCGGGATGTCCTTATAGATTCTACAGAACAATCTCCCTTTGTTTTCTACCAACGCCAAGCACAAAAGACCTCACAAGACAACACACACACAAGACACAAGCTAACACACCTCGGGGCCACATGTACAGAGAGCATTCTGGATGTATTCTCACTCTATTGCCACCACCCTCTTTCTTCTTTTAACACACAGCTCAGCTGGATATCTGTCTCATTCTCATTCTCACCAAAAATAACAGACTTATAAACATCTCCATATCACCCTTCACTTCAAGGATATCAAATGCCTTGCTCCTTAACTGCCACATACTCAGGAGTGATCACACACATGCAAATCAACTTTACCGTTGAATAGTTATACTTTCTTTTTATCCTTGGGCTCACTCTCTCTCGCTATCTTTCTCTCTGTCTATGTCAGTTCCTTAACTCTTCTTGCAGTAAATAAGTTGGACTAAATTATTGATGGAACGTCACATTCCTCAAGGATCCTTAACTTTTTCCTCTTCAAAACTCAATGTTGCGGAGAAAATAAAATCCTGATCAAAACCAAGGAATTGTATTTTTCTCATGTCGAATATTAATGTCGAGCTGTTTGTTGTGTACTCCCCCTAGAACCACGTTCAAGAGACCAACCATCAACTGGAGGTCTACTCATGTACAGACAAGAGTTGACGGAAAAAACTTTTTCCGGACGCTGGAAAAGGAAGGTATGTGTTTTCAAACCCCTTTCGCCGTGAGATCTACTGCAGCAGGGGTGGGCTGTATAAAACTGAACTCCTAACTCCCACAACCCACAAACTTCGGTTAAACCATTAACACGTTTAGCGTGCCCGCGTGACCCTGCGTCTGACACAGGAAACGGCAGTAGAATGAAATAGTGACTCTAAAAGCAGAGGAGGCAGGCAGGCCTCAGCAGCCACCGGGACATGGGTGAATAATTCAGGCAGTGTGTGTGTGTGGCCACAGGATACAAACACTGACAGCCACGGATAACGTGGGATAAGAGTGTGTCTCACTTGCTTAATCTCAAAACGCACATGTCCACCTCATTCATTGGGAATATGGCACGAACGACCACACCCACACAAGACACACACACACAGACACACACCCACACAGACACACACCCACACAGACACACATACACACAGACACACACACTTAGACACGACCAACAGGACAGATGGTCCTGTCTAGCTCAACTGTTAGAGCTGAGCATTTAAACCGCCGGGGTTCGAGGTTCGATTTCCCACTGGTGCCGTCCATGCTCAGAATGTATGCTGGCTAAAAGTTTCAGACAAATGGCGTTTAGACACACAAACAGATTGAAACAGGATTAGATAGACACATTAAGACATGAGAAACGTTGACGCCTCCACAAACATAGACAGGCAAGGAGGACTGGTTGGCAAGCAAAGCAATCATGCTGCTGTCTAGGGAGTTTGGAGAAAGAACAGTGAGGGCAGGGAGGAGAAAGGTAGGGAAAGACAAAGTGTATACAATTAAAGTGTCTATCTCTGTACACGCATTAGTTCACCTCTTCCAAGCATGGACTGAGCAATTTACTGTGGTCTGAAACCAGGCTCAGGTCCAAACAGTGTGGATTAAAGACATCTGACCAAAAGAACAAGATCCAGCAATGTTTAATTAGAGAACGTCTCGTAGTTGTACCAAGGGGGGCTGCACACTGTTCAGCACTCACGTTGAAGAAACTCCTCCAAAATGCAAATCCTTGTCTCGTAGCGATGAAACATTCATCGTAGTGCGAAGACGTGTTTTAATTGATGTCATCAAGTTTATATTTTTTTACTTGCTGAGGAAGCTGGACTGGAAATACAATATGATGCATGCTTGCATGCATTTATTTATTGGATTCTCAGCAAGGTTGTGGTGATATCCAAAAACACTCAAAACTCAA
The DNA here is from genome assembly GCF_031168955.1 of Gadus macrocephalus. NCBI lineage: Eukaryota > Metazoa > Chordata > Actinopteri > Gadiformes > Gadidae > Gadus > Gadus macrocephalus. Next base: position 9,994,453 of record NC_082385.1, read on the forward strand.
ACTCTTCCTGGCGCACAAAAGAGAAAGACCATGCAAAATTTATACAGTTGAAAAGTTTGGGTTGAATTTATAAAAAATATTAAAGAGAGAAACTTATGTTGGAGGCATTATAATATTTATTCTCATCTTATTATAGCATTATAACTTCTAATGTATTGTTACAATACTTCAATGTCTTATTATAGACTCACTGCTCACAGAAAGCCCTTGCAGACATTTCTGTCCTTCAAATTACAAACATTAATAATAACAAAATAGGATTGATGGTTGATACCGATGGCCATTCATTCTTATCATTAACAAATGTTTTCTTGTTAATATTTTTGCTGCAAAAACATTGTATCTTCCACATATCAGCTGGTGTTGCTATTGGATACAATCCAATGACAATCTGAATACCCTTGGCCCTCAAAGGCTTGTGATTGGCCACGACGACCAATGGAATTAATTACATTTGTGATGATTGACACCCCCCCGATCCATCTCATCATTAGTGCACTCATTACTCTCAGCAGTTAATATGGGCCAGGAGGAGGAAGGTCAATGGTTTCATTAAATATGAATCAGGGACTTCAAATAATTGTAATTGTCACAAAAGACCCACTGCAAAAAAATGCCCTGTGGCTGTTTTACCATTCATAAAACATGTATTTAATAACTTAAATTACCATACATTGTGAATGTCAAAAGGCTGGGAGCAATGATACGTATAAAAACATTATTCAACATCATGTAACTTCAAACAAAATGATATTCTCTGTGAGACCAACATTCAGTTTTCTACAAGTCTGTTACAGTACTTTCAGTATAAACCACCATGGAGGCCTGCTACCCCCTCCTCTTTCACAGAAGCCACAAGGAAGTTAAACATCAAATCGTAGAAGGTATTGAGCCAGTCAGTTACACACGCACTCACATGCATGCGAGCACGCACACACACACAAACACACACACATACACGCACACACACACACACACACGCGCACGGTCTGGGTTCCCGTTCTCAAACCAAACGCATTTAACGGACCATATCACTCAAGGAGATTGATCCTGACAAGCATATCTTTGGCCCCGACACGCTGTGGAAAATGTGCTAATAAGTGGAAATAATAACTTGATTGCAATGTTATTCTGCCAAAGATGTTGGCTTCGGGTTGCGTCACACACACACACAAGGCGGCAGGGCAGTGCTTTGCACCGCGGGGAAACATGGCCTTCAGCAGCCTCTCCTCTCTCTCTCCGCAGCGCAGTAGAGGCAACAGTGGGACCGCAGTGGTGGTGGGACCTCGAGGAAGAACTGCTTCGAACACATCCCCCGTGATGAGGGACAACAAGGAGCATTAAGACGTTTAAAGAAATGCTAGAATGATCGTGTCTTTTGAGTTCGTCATTGGGAAAGTAATTTCAGGTGTTTAACACATTTTACATTCTCATTTATTACATTGTATTCAAGTCCCATAGACTTCATCGAGGTCACTACAAATACCTCATTATCAAGCATGAATGCAGGCCTACTTGTCAAAGCATTCATTAGCACACTAAACGTTAATTTAAAGCCTGTTATCACTGCGGTTATCACCAGGTTACTATTACAAGATATTTCATAGAGATAACTTTTGCTTGAGTAAAGAAAACAACCTTTTTTTTTTGCTTAACGCATGATTGATTGACATGAGAGCCCTCCTCCCCCCAACCAGACAGATTAAGCATGGTTTAATACCTATATCCTAACAGACTCAGACTCTTTCGACTTCATTGGCCCGCACACCATTTTTTGTCACTTAAGGAAAGAGAGGCGACGTTTTAATGACAATGCAATAAATAATGGATTAAAGTACCGAAAATGCTGAAGTCATCTTAGAAGCTTAAAATACACAAACGAGCCCACTGAGGAATACCACATATCTGCACACCGTGCAGCGACTGTACAAACAAGGTGCACCGTATGTTTATTTAATTCGCCCTAGCTCTGTCGCTTTGGGTCAGGTGCCGGGAATCAAAGATGAGGAAAGTGCCCAAGTGCCCATTTTTGCCCAAGGCAGCTTTCTGTTCTCCAACACAGACTCTCAGAAAGAAGACATACACTGCAGGGCTCTCTCACACACACACACACACACACACACATATACACACACACACACACACACACACACACACACACACACACACACACACACACACACACACACACACACACACACACACACACACACACACACACACACACACACACACCCCAATCAACCACTAACTGATCCACATATACTCTATCACACGCACAAACTCACACAGCCTATCTTTCTCTTACACACAAACAAACAAACACAAACAGACATACAGAAACTCACACACACCCTATATTTTCCTCTCTCTTTCACACACACAGAAAAAACAGACACACACACGCTGAAACACGCCCTATCTTTCTCACACACACACACACACACACACACACACACACACACACACACACACACACACACACACACACACACACACACACACACACACACACACACACACACACACACAGTCTACAGTGAACAATGTGCCAGCTGTGCATATTCGGGAGCTGTCAGCCTGAGAGGAGGAGGCGATTGGAACGAGAGGAGATAGGTTGAGTTTCTGGCTACCGGCAGATTACTTATTGTACTTTAAATGAGTCAGAGAAGTGCGGGCGAAGGAGAGGGCGGTCGTGAAGTATAGGTGAAACGCTAGGGGGATCCGTGCTCATTGATGACAAATCACTATCACACAATAATAATAATAATATCAATGATTCACATACAACCCCCACACGCATGCATCTACACCCAGCACACTCAAATACAAACCCCTGATACAAACACACATACACACAACTTTCAACATTACAACACACAGACACATAAGCACATATACACATGCAAAATGCACACTCGAATGCACACACACACACACACACACACACACACACACACACACACACACACACACACACACACACACACACACACACACACACATTCATAATTTAACAGCACTAAGCACATTTTAATATTTCAATCAAGCAGACTGAGGGGAATTTTTGGAGAAGTGAACGCCGAAGCAATTACGGATTATCCAGCTGTGAGAATTCAGAATAAATCCATATGTCCTAATCATGGAAATGCAAAATGAGGAGCTAATACCGTCCACAAACAAGATCCTCAGTAAACAATATTGAATATCCTCCCGGCTCCTCACAGGGAACGCCATATTGGAGTCTCTCGAAAACGAGACGGCCAATCCAGAGGGGTTAACCTTCCCATGAATTTCAAATTCTGCAATTCCAAAAGGAATGCAGGTTATTCGGGAAGGATAAATCGTCGGCGGAATGTCATCACGATGAGTCAGGACTTGAAAGACGCGAATGCCTGCGGCCTATTACCCTCCTCTGAAGGTGGATCCTGCAGCACCCAGGGGTGTTGCACGTCCCTTTCACTAATGACCGGACTGGCAGCTCAAGCAGACAAACACAATGATTGATCTGTCCGAGGATTATGTGCCAGAACCGCCAGAGAGATCTTTTTTAACACGAGTCGGTTGCAGATATTGGAAGAGCTGCGTTATGAATATGGATAGTGTGGGCTCCATCGCTCCTATGTCTTCTCTAATAATGCCAAGCCGCTTTAGTTTGTTGTTGACATGCACCCCCCACAGCTCGTCCAACTGTAATATATTCACACCCCGATCCTTCACAATATTATACTTTCACAATTCTTATTTTATCAGCTCCTTGCTGTAGCTGCTGTTAGGTATTGGCAGCAACCAACATAACTTGGACATAACTACTTCTCAAACTCAGCAGACTCCCACACTCTCCTTTACTTTTAATCACTTGAGATGGGAGTCCACAGCAGATCGCGTCGGCAGGAATGCAGTGCGCCCCAGAATTAAATGTAAGAGCTTATAAGAGGTCCCGAGTAGGAGGAATGCTGCACACCAGTCACTCAGGTCGGTTGTCCTCATGCCACATCGAAAGGAAAAAGCGAGCATAAGCACAGATTTCGGTTCTGATGGTAGTGCGTCCCAAAAAATAAATACAAACACATTGTTTTTAACAGGGCGAAGTCCACGAAGCATGGATGTAGCGGGCTGTATTATTTTATTGCTTCGGAAAAGACGTTTAATTGCTTCGGTTGAACTAATGGGACGCGAGAATTTGAAAAAGCTTATTAGGATTGTCTCGACCCGTTACTCCAATGCACTACAGACAGGGGATGGAGCGTATATCACTGCATTTCCCACCACCAAAATAAATCTGAATTTGTGAATCTATCGAGAAAAGTTTTCAAAAGTAAACTAACCACAGCAAGACAAACACAGTGATTCTACTTTTTAGCAGCTGAATGTGGTTCAAAGACAGATATTTGTTAGTGAATATATTACTTTTGAAATATTGAAATGAGGTTTAGTGCCACGATGGGAACGAAAAGTTATTCAAATGTGAATCTTACAGACAGCCAGCCACAGAAATTATTGATCATTAAGGCATCTGTTTCAATCATCTGCTTGATTTGCAGCCAGACTCTCTTTAAAAGTGTACAGCGATTGTCAGTGCACAAAACCAAAGTAACTAAGCTCATGAATATTGAGTTTGATTTAGGGGCCCTGGAATGGCTCCCCATTGTTCTCCAAGAGCTTGCGCTGAGATTTATTCCTTACATTCAACTCTGGCACAACGATATTACAAGTCTTCTGTCTGCATGGGAGATACAGTGGAGCAGGGAGGAAACCAAAGCAGTGTGCGACAGCGTCCGTATCTCCCACAGAATGGACTGGAGGAAAGGAAAGGTAAGAAATGGCACAAAAATACCTGGCTCATTAAATTGTACAAGAAGAGTTACTTCCTTTCAACTTTGTTGAAAAAATACATTTACCGGTACAAAGACATTTCTGAGGTTGTTACTTTTGGCAAAAATGACAAACCTGACTTTAAAATGCACACAAACACACACACACACACACGCTGCTGTACTGCACAGATCTATAATACAACACGAGGGCCGCGGGGTATGCCGTCGGCTGGCACGCCCCACGTCAATGACGTTCTCTTCCTAGTCTAAGTCATCACGCCATCGACCAGACGATAGCGAGGGGGTGAAAGGGCGCTGGTACACGGATTGAATCTGGACTCGATCACATTGCCACGGTAACACACTGCTCAGCAGAGCGGCGTCTGTCACTCGGGAAGCCAACGTGGCGTCCGCTGCTCTTCGGGGAGGGAGGGTGAGCGTGTTTTGCGGCGTGGCGATTTGAATTAACCGCGCGTAATAATAACGACGCAATGGGTTATTTGCACATGCGTGTGTTTTTTTTAACGCACGACTGCTGAATGTGACAGCAAACACACACACACGCACACACACACACACACACACACACACACACACACACACACACACAACAAGAACTCAACTTTCAAAAGAAGAGAGTGCCCGTCCAGTACCAAACTCTTTGAAACTGAACCCAAACTCCTGAATTCGAAATCCACTGCAGACTTGAATTAATTAACAGGTTCGGCCCTCTTCAACAGCCACACTTTAAATTGGAGTCCAAGAAGACAGGAGCAACTTGTTGAAACTGTTATGTACGGTCACTGTTCAGTGCGGTCCTTTCCAACCATCCCAACCAAACCAAACGTTATTATATAATGAAAGCATACACTGCAAACATGTAGCTAAAGCCCAGTGTTAGTGAATTGCCACTTACATTCCCATCAATCAATAAAGCCTCATTTAACGGTTGTATCCTCAAATAAGTATCACCTAATTGCTACTCGTGCCTTGTCATTTGTGAAGGCTTTAATTAATATAAATATCCATTCAAATTTGCATTGTTATTAGCAACTAAGCATGCGCATCAGCCCCTCACACTTAATCTGCCCTCCTGGGTCTAGGAGTGGCGTTGGATGAAGCGGCTCCATCCGGCCGTTTCAACAGCGAGCCTGAGTCAACAGAGAGACGCCCTTCAGAGACCACGAAGACGCCTCCTTTTGTGCTGTTCTCAGAGCTTCAACGCTCTGGGTTAATTAGCCATTCCACCTGGGGTATTAATCAAACAGTGCTTAAAATAATTACCTGTCCTAATCAGGCCCCGGTGTGTGAATGTACACACAGCCTTCGTCAGAGAGACAATGGATCCAGTGATTGAAGCATTTAGCGGCAATTGCATAGCGGCAAAAAACTCCCATGGTACGATATTGTCTGTGGATGATTCAAATGAGGGGGATGCGGTTGATCATATTGGCTGTTTATTCTTTATATAATAATAATCAACATATTTGCACAAAATCGAGAAACTAATCGGGGTCATACCTTGACATAATAATAATAATAATACATTTAATTTAGAGGCGCCTTTCAAGACACCCAAGGTCACTTTACAGAGCATATAGTCATCATAAATCGTTTAAAAAAAACAAGACATTGTGGAAAAAATAAATAAATAAACATAATTAATAATAAATAAATAAAACAAAAAGACAAAACAAAACAAACAAACAATCAAAACAGTGATCAGTTAGACGTTGTGTGCGAGTTTGAACAGGTGAGTTTTGAGTTGTGACTTGAAGGTTGACATGTAACCTACATCCAAGCTAAACTATTCTTGATTATAGAAAGAAGCATTAACATTGATGTTCATTGCTCAACCGAGCAATGGATGTTATGATCAAATCAAGGTTCACATAATTACCTTGAACCTGTGTCATAAGTGTCGATGCAATTATGTTCGTTTTTTTGACCAAAACCAGAAATGTGGCGCCTCAACCTTATAATCAAAGGAAATGTGCTTTGTCAAATTTCTATCTGTTTCCAGATGGTACTGACTTGCTACCAAGGCAAGTTGAAATGTGAAGTTTAAAGTCTGGGAAAAAAAAACTATTTTTTGCCACAATTAGAAAAACATGACCCCTTGTTCTCATTTCATGTTCTCACCAAAACAAACACAAACCAACAACAAACAGTTAACAATATCGACAATGTTAAACTCTTCAATAAATCATTCTGCAAAACATTTGCCTTGACTGATTGATCCCACAATGACTTAACTGTTGTTGGCGTCAACATTAGAATCTACTGCTATTGTCAACACTTTGCAAACAAACAGCCACTTGGCGGCACCGTTCAATGGCTCATTTCCACCAATCGGTGCGTCACGGTTAAATTCGATTAAGTACCGTACGGTTCGCATTTCCACCGCTAAAAGTGGGCGGGGTCCCAAAATAAGCATACTGAGCCACTTCAAATGTAAATCCCGACTCACAAAGTGATGTGTGAGACAAACACTCGATAAATTAAAACTATACATCTTCATAGACTGTTTGTAGCCGTGTTATATGAAACCGCTGGTTTTGACCTTCAGAATTGAGCGCCATCGACTCCCTGCTGTGGAGAGTGGACGTGAGGCTCGGTTTTTGTGTGAGTTTCATGAAATACAACGTTTTGATCGCTCCCGAAACCAGGGTAAGCACTACTCAGCCTTCCCCCGCATTAAAGCCATGAAGTTTCAAGAACACCTCGGAAAACGTCAAGTGGTGGTTTAAAACCGAGGCTTATAACAATGAGACGAATGTTCACTCAACTACAATTCCAATGGCATAATTGTAGTTGAGTGATTAACAACAGAATATTAAAATATTGTCTGAATGACACTCTCCGCCAAAGAGACTTACACTGATAACAGATAAGTGACTTTAACGAGCAAGAGTTGGTGAGGCATCCTGCTCAGGGACGACAGATTCAAAGGGTTGGACTGCAGACTTTGGAAGTTGAACCAATATTTAATTAATTAAATTCAATCGCACTTTACGCCATCGTACTTTAAATTAAAGTATGATGAACGCCTTCTCCTCTAGAAAACACTATCCTGCCCTAGCAAAAGTTTGAACTTTTGTCATGAAACAAATGCTATTATATATATATATATTGTGGCAACCCCCCGCGGTTGGGCTGGGACGAACCGCAGCAGCACCCTGGACAGCGCCCTCTCCGAGGACAGGCAGTCTGAGTGAGATACGTACCGTTCAGCGCAGCTGCGCTAGATGGCTCGTCAAGCAGACCCGGGCAATTATGGGAATTGGGATCACCTGGGGAGGGGAGACGGCAGAGGAGTCTTAGGCCACGTTTATACGTAGCAGGGTATTTATAGAAACGAATATTTCCCCCACTCCGTTTTCAAAAATAACATTGTGCACACAACATCGTTTTCAAAAAAGTTGTCGTTTACATCAAAACGCATAAATACGTCGTCGCTCGCCATTATAACTATGCCAAACCTATGGGCGGCAGTGTAGGGAGAAGGATATAGCCATGCAAACCAATCAGAATCCTCAGAATCAACCACAACGAATGACACAAGCGTCTTCCTGTTCCTTTCAAACAAACAATATGGCGCGAGGTTCATTCGTGTGGACAGACAGCGAAGTGGAGTTACTCCTTAAGGTCGCTTTGCACAAACGTAAAAATGAGTTCCACCTTAACAGCATCCATGATAGCCAAACAAACTGTAAACATATGGCGCTCATATGACGTTAAGCATTTCCTGGCGCATAATGTGACGCTTCAGAACCTAAAACCCTGTTTCTCCCCGTTAGAAACAGGGTTTTACACATAACCGGCGTTTTCAGAAATCTCCACTTTGGCCGGAGTTTTTAGAAATTATTGTTTTCTGTGATAAAAACTGCGTTTTCGTGTAAATGAGAGGCCAAACCGCGTGGAAATATCTGCGATTTCCCTTCGTGTAAACGGGGCCTTAAGGACCGGGCACGCGGCAGACGAGGAGGAAGCCGAGTTGGAGGCAGTCGCGGTGAAGGACGGACAAACCATATCACATTAACGCCGGAACGCTCCCCCACAGGACTGAGCGGGAGAAGCCGGGAGCGATACCCATGCTGACCTCAACGACGGACCGGGCCCGGACACGCCTCACCTTTTTCCCCCATTGTGGAAGAAACCTAAGTTCCGCTATGATTTCCCTTTCATGAGTGAGCTGCACGTAATAAAACCGTTGCACCACAACCCTGCTTGAGCGTTTGATTCGAGAAGCCCAGCCGCCGACGCCCGGGGTTGCCACAATATATATATATATAAGTTATAGAGGGAACAGGACAGACAAGAATCTCTGCTTCTTTTACACAACGTCTCCATGGTAACACCTGACATTAAATCAGGAAGATGTCACATCATGTTTGGCCTGCAGCACACATAATTAAAGCATGTTACATAATTAAAGCTTCGGTCTATTTTAAAGTAGCATAGAGGCTCTGAGGACATTTTAAAACACGACAAAGCAAATAACACAACCCAAAAAGCCTGAAAAGCCTGTGTCTGTGGCCATGGCAGGCCGGTGGTAATGGACACCATACATCATACTGATGTGGCCCAGGTCTCCACACAGCATGCTGGAATAGCGTGTCACAACAAAACAACATAAAAACCCTAAAGAAATCTCGGAAGTTAAATTCCCCCACTAAGAGGAGGGAGGTCTGACGGGCTTTGGGGGCTCGGTATCCCCATCTCCATCGGCGCCGTTGGCAGGCCAGGGTTGTGCCTCGCCTTCTGTGATTGTTTGCGGTACAGAGAGCCATGAATAAACAAACACAGCGAAAAACAAGCCATGCAGCGACCAATCAAGACTGTAAAGTTGGCTGGCTACGATGCACACGGATGAAGTTCATTTAGGGATGCGAATTAAGATTCAAATGTATCCTAAATATCTTATTCATATTCATGTGATTGGGTTCATGGGGAAGTCACAGCCGATATCAGAAACCAGCTGAATGTTAGTGCATGGAGGGTTCAGTGTTGTGTTGAGTCCCAGCAGACTGCACAGGAGCATATCAAAAGGCGTCTTTGCGTATCGCGGCTCCAACACAAGCCTAATGCTAACCCCAGCGTAATGGTCTCGCTAACCCCCCACCCCCACCCCCACCCCCACCCGATCTGAATAGAGGCATTTTTTTCTGCATCGGAATGCCCTTTGGGGTTTGATAATTCAAACTTTCATTAATTGAATATGATTATGAGGTGCGGTGAGTTGAAGTTATTGGACTCATTATGCGGTAATTACAGGTGATTTGAGGTCTATTTCACAGTTGAGCGGCCTGATGAACTTTGTGTGTTGCAGCTTTCTGTTTACCAGCAGGGGGTTGAATAATAGACTGTGGGCGGAAAATAAGTGCATTTGTTCATGATCAGCGCTGGATTTGCTAGCGAGGTGACAAACTCCAAATTAAAAGCCCCTTGTTGGAAGACAATGCTTGTTAATTTCTGCATGGATTCACGTCAGTATTCGAGTGCTGCAGATTATATTTTCAGTGTGAAATGTTTCTCAAAAGTTTGTTAGACACGTCACACTATAGATACATACCAAAAGACGTATTATATAACTTATTTACTGATATGTGCTTTAAATCTGTTACAAAATAATTTTCGCGCTAATGAGCAGCACTAATCAGTCATTAAGTGGTTAAATGTGAAGTTATTTATGTAAAGTTATGTAATAGCTGATGCCATGAGTGAGTGTGCACGTGTGTATGTGTGAGTGTATGAGATTAATAGATTGACTGATTGCTGTGACTGGCAGACTTCGAATCTCCATCTCAAATGAGATTATATTACAACATACAACTCGCACATACTGGCCAATTTTCTGCCTCAATACCTCTGTCACTCAACAGAGACTGCAGACTGATGTACATTTTCCTTGTAGAAGTGTGTGTGTGTGTGTGTGTGTGTGTGTGTGTGTGTGTGTGTGTGTGTGTGTGTGTGTGTGTGTGTGTGTGTGTGTGTGTGTGTGTGTGTGTGTGTGGATGGATCCTTTCAAATCTGACTCCAAGTAGACTTGTATAAATATGCATAAAATGCTAAATACACAGAAAACGATGGATATCTCTAATGTTGCTTTATCCAATTGGCAAAATACTGCAACACTAATTAAACACAAGACACACATTCTGGAACTCAGCATAAAACAGTTGGTGGCGGTGCAGACACAGACACAATGCAACAAACCTTCCTTTGGGTTAAAGTGACGCTGGGCCAAGGATCCTATAGGGGCCTGGGGTCTAGAAACCATAGTGGTAGCTGGGTTCCTTTCATAACAGAATCTGCAGAGACAAGAGCCACCCCTTTATTCCACGTATTTGAGGAGACGGTGGTGGAGGTGGTGGTGTATTAACCGAGCAACAAAGTGATATCAACGTCTACTTCCTCTCTACTCCTCTCTACCAGCACTTCCTGCCACCGAGAGCAGCATCTTAATTGGTTGGCGGGGGATTGGTCAAATTACGTTTGTGATAGACACCGCAGCACCTCCTCACATCAGAGTAAACACCTGGGCGGTGTAAGTCAGGAAAAAGAGTCAAATTTTGCCGCCATTGGTGCCTGGCCCTTTAATCATGAGGAACCAAGGGAACTACCGCAGTGCCAGTCCTATGGACGTTTTCCTCTTGCTGTATAAGCTAGGATCGACTGTATGGCCAACATAGTGTGTGTATATGACATCAGGTTACAAGTTTACAACCCTTGTCACCATACAACATTAACCACCATTTAGAATAAGCACAGATACTAATACCTAGCATGGCATCGAGGGGGGCTAAAAAACGGGCGAAGAACAAAATGCCCCTGGACGCAATTGGATAGGCCCTCAACCAATCACAGCTACGTAATGGGTGATGCAGCACTGAGCAACCAAAAAATGAATCTTTCTTCTCAACAAAAGCTTAAAGTGCAGTCTTTTGCTCTTTTTTAAGTGAAAATATACCGTCCAGTTTGTTTAATACTGTCTCGATAGCGGACAACAGCTTTTTGTTTGCCATCTTTGTTGTTGTTGAAAATGCCTCTATGGCGCTCCTCTGCACCGCCATTGTATTTATCCTGCCTCATGTTAGATTAACTATTGTGATTGGTCGGTCTATCTCGTACCGGGCAAAAATCTTTTTGGATGGGAGGGAAGCCAGACCTTATCTGCAGAGCAAATTAAACATGAGCCTGCGAGATTCGTCCAACAACTTTTTTTAAGATAAACTTGCTTGTATGCAACCAAAATGTTCTAATTAGATTTGAACTTTTTTTATTATTTTGAAAGATCATTCTCAATGTTTGGAGCATTCAATGGCCAAGAACGCAATACAACCACATGTTGTAGACTGAGGAGAACAAGCGTTATGATGGACCTCTTGTACTGATGTATTAGATCATAATAGTTGGGGTAAACTTACTGATTCTCCCTTCCTCACAAAGCGAGATATAAAATAATAATGTTAGTTTTATTATTGATGAGTGAAGTGCAATATAAATTATATTGGAAGACAATTAACACAGTGAACACACAAAAAACAGCAAATGAAATGGACAAAGTTCTTTGTCAATGACAACAGCTAAGCAATGTGATTTTCTTGAATCAATTGTGAGATGTGTAGAAAATCAATCCTTTTTCTCTTCGCTTTGTGTTTGGCAGATTCAAAAATAGTTATCTTGCTAGCCAAACTCTGATTATTAAGGCAATTTTGCATATTGCTATTTGAAAGTTTCATTTGAATGGGTAATGTGAAATAATAGTGTTTGAGACCTCGATTTGTTACCTTTCAACTTGTCCTTGACAAGAAGATGCTCTAGTTAGACAGAGAGACAGCGAGAAAGACAGATAGAGCGCTGTACAGTATGTAATGAAATTGTTCACAGCTACCTCTTTACCTTACTGGCATCAGCCAAATATGGAATTCTCTTTGAAGGCGATACAATTGTTCTTTGCAAGAGATGGCTGGCAGGAATGAGAAAGTAATGTTGAATAGAATGAGGAGGCAGAGAGAACAATGATGACACTCCCTGCTGAGATCCATTCTCAGCTTTCCTGTCAAGCTTTTTTGAAAGCCTTCTATTTTTTTAGTAAAGTAAAAGTAAAAGAAAGAAAGGTTTTGGACGGTTGTGTTCAATTGGTCAGTCACATCTTTATGTAATAACAGGTGCTAGTCTGTGTATGTGTGTGTGACCATGTGTATGTGTGGCTGTACTACGGTTGCATTTGGATCTCCCAACTGGATATAGAGCAGAGCACTCTGAGACCCAATGAAAGAGCACACACACACACACACACACACACACATACAAGTACAGTGTTTCCCCCAGTAAATGTCTTAGTCAAGGTGGTCAAGGAGCGGGGGGGGGGGGTCTCCCTGGTTAAATTCAATTCAAAAAGCTTGATGTCACGAGCATTGTTGTGAACACCGATGCATTATTGATCTTTATTTTTACACCAGATGGAAGTATGTTTTCTTTCCCTACGAGAGTTTTCTACTTTGTTAATGCATAATAATTAAAAAATAAATTAAAAAAATGTATTTATTTCTTTTAGCTAATTTTTTTAATTAATTTTATATACATTGGTAGTCAAGGCGGGGCCCTATTGTTGATAAGGCGGCCGCCTTAACAACACAGTGCTGGGGGAAACACTGAAGTAAGCACACACACACAAACACATAGCACACATACACACACATACACACTGGAAAGCCAGGGCCGAAAAATGATTCTATCACTGGCGTGCTCACAGCGGGATCCACTGAGGGGAAGAGGTAAAGGAAGAGATAGAGGGGGGATAGTATCATAACAGCAGGAAAACAAAATCTCTCTCACCTCTCTGGGGAAGTGGAAAGCAAAAGTAAAGAAGGTTCTGTTGCTGCAGTAGCAAGATCATGAACTAGAGAGAGAGCGAGAGAGAGAACTTTTGATGAAAAATATTTGATATTTTCTACTTTTAGTAATGATTTTATTTTCAGAATTTCTGAAATTCAAAGAGCTCTCTGTGACTTTGTAGGAAGGTAGAAGTAGTACAACTATATATTTAATGATACTCTCAATTGACGTATGTGGTTCAACATGTGGCGTATGTAAACAAAAAAAATGTTAAACTCACTTTGATAAATAAGGATGGACGTAGTTATGTGGGATAATAGATTAGTTATTCGTTCAATACGGAAGATCAAGTTCCAAAACTGCTACCACAGACTCCAGAGAATTTCTATAAAGTATATCATAATAAAAGTGGTGTGAATGAAATTATTATCTACCGTACATGTGCCATAAATATAATTGTTCAATAACATAATTAAGCCCAAATTATATGATTGTTTGGCCTACCTACCTGGATACCTGCGTGCAATCATTGAGCATGACCAGAGTCTTCCACAAGGCAAGGCTGACCTGTTGCTTAAGCTAGCAAGCTAGTCATATGTTATTGGGCCCTATTGGGACTATGCTAGAACTCCAGACCTCATTGATGATTTATTAGAAGGTGTAATAATAGTGATTACACCTGACACATGTTGTGTGCAGAGCTCATAAAGGTGGAACACGTAATTAAACAGGAAGTCAATTGAGAATTGAACATGATACTAATAGGTCACCGATAAAGCCAACAAACCAGGCCATCATTCTGAGAAAATTGTACAGCATTCCGATATGGTTGGCTCAGCTTCACCGAAGTGGTGCTTTTTAGGCTGCTACCCTTTTAGATTGAACAATGTATTGTTCAAACTGTTAATCCTTCCGAGAAATAGCAGATGTTTGCATGGCACATTCAGTGAAAATCCTGATCCTAACTCTGTCCAAGAGTCCAGACATAAGGGCTGAATTTGGTGATCATCATACCAACATGTCACTCACAGTGCAATATTTATCATATGGTCATGCTGGTGAAAGTGCTTTGAAAGACAGCATCGGTATTTCAAGAAGGTGGCCATTAAAGGCAGAGACCAAATTGGCATCCCCACAGCTTTAAACCAAAATCACAGATTTAAACAAAGTTTTCATCAGGAGGCCTGCTGGGCGACTAGGCCATAGTAATGGGAAGCGGTGTGAGCACACCATTCTCCTCTTTACCATTAGAGCTCCAGAATACACTGACAAAAATGATAAACACTGATTAAATCCATGGCGGCGCTTTTGTGGAAAGTTATTACTTCCCGAAAACTTTCGACTCACATTCCCATGCATTCCACGTCTTGTTTGAAAGTGATTGGACTTGTCTGATGTCTGGGGATCAGTTATTTCTCAGACTTGGATACAATTGATGACAATCTGTATGAAGAGGAATTAATAATCACCAGCTGTCCCACATACTTTGTTCAACATTACTTTTTTAAGTCGGACATGATACATGCACTTCCATGTGATGTAGACTAGATACATGTATGTATATTTAATTGCATGTAATGTATGGTTAGGAAAAAAAAGAGCGGGTGATCAGTCTATGTTCCCTTCCTCAGCAACGGTGGAGCTCTGGGGATAGTGACAAAACCGATAAGGTTGTGGATAGAAGTGGCAAAAATAAGTTTCCTCCACAGTTTTCCCGGATTTATTGACCTACGGTGATGGTGACCTCTTGAGGCAAGCTCAATCAGATGTCCCCTAAAAGACAGAACTGCACGTTCCTACAAACATAGTACGGAAATCACACGATTTCTGACGACGGGTGATTTTCTTAATTGGGGTAAGCTATGTCCCTCTAAGGTCATCGCTACCTTGGACAAATTCCCAGGCCTCATTAGCTAGGCTTGTAACTGGGCGAACTTCCTGCAGATTTTTGCTCTGATCTTTTAGTTTATTCCGAATCTCAACAGACCCAGCAAGGTCTTTACTTCCCAGCTATGCCCAGCTAGTTCCCATCATGAAGTTGCACAGCCTGTTAGAGTGGACAGAACACTGTTATTTGTTTGTTTAATAACCCGGAAGGCCTCCCGCCAAACTTACTGGGAACAATGTTATAATATATAGAGACTGGTTTCCCCAGAACATTGTTCTACTTTCTCCTAAGGTTAAGGATCCAAATCAAATACATATTAAATTATTTAGGGACAACCCTGTATATATATATATGTATTTGTATTAGTGGTGGGCCGTTATCGGTAACGCAAAACTTTTATCGCGCGATAAAAAAAATATCGCCGTTAATCTATTTTCAAACACTTCCTTGTTCGGACCCATCACGTGACTGAACTAACCAATCAGAAGCTAGAATTTAGACTGAGGTAAACGTGAGGGAATTAGAGAGGCAGATTCAACAGAATATCCTGACTGTGTTAAATATGTAAACATGTAAATATGTAATAATTGTGTAACATAAATATGTAAATGATTAACTGACTAAAAATTGTAAGTACATTTCTAGCAAATTAACTCCAATATAAATTATATATTAATTTATTCTACAACTTTCAAATATTTAACTTCTAAACCTTACATTATTATGGATTATTACACAGCTTTTCTCAATGCTGTAGACTGCTCGATTCACTTGCATGGGCCTTCCCAACGTTCAGCTGTCAATTATTTTTGTTTATGCTCCGTTCACTTGCATGGGCACTTCACAACTTCCGGCGGTGAATTATATTTGATAAATCACCATTCCCCAGTATAATTGACCGCTGTCAAGGTAAACGAACAGATTTTTTGCCGTTTGCCATTTTAATCTAGATTAATCTAGATTAATTTTGGAATTAATCTAGATTAAAAAAATAATAATCTATGCCCACCACTAATTTATATACATATATATGTTTTCTTTCGTCTTTTTGACAAGTGTAGTATGGTAGGTACATTTCTAGGAAGCAGAGTTGGCAATCGTATGCGGGATGATGGAATCACTGAAATGTAGGAGGAACGTAATGTGGCGTCTGTAAAGAGAACTCCTATGCAATTACCCATTTATCTTGTTTAGCTTTTGTTCCATCAGCTCACTGAGCAAACAGTAAGGTGATGAGTCGTAGGTGTTTTCCAATCCATAACAGGATATTCTGGCTGATAACCCCCCTGGTGGGTACCATTATTATTAAGTGCAATACCGCATCAGGAGTTATTGTCAACCTGAGTAAACAAGCTAGCGTGAAGCTAGAGAGTGAGCTGTTACTGAAGATTGATTGTCAGCTGCAGTCTCCCACACGGCGAATGGTGTAAGGGAGGCCAATGTGGTGTGGTACTATCTGGTCTGGGAGGGGAACATATTTGTTCAGTTGGTAGACCAATATAGCAATCCAACTCTTTCTAGGATTAATTTTTCCACCGTCTGTGAGAAGGTTTTAAATTTCCTTTGGCCTAGACTCGAGCATGTGAGGGATGGTGGAGGGCAGTGACTGCCTAATAAACTTTTGGGAAACAATGTACCAGGAACACGTTTGTAAGTACTGTACACTGTCCCATACGAGCAGATGGCAAACACACACACACACGCATTGGTCTTTGTGGGGTATGAGTCTTTTTCTGGGTCCACTTTTAGCAGCACACACAGCAGGAGCCGGCAGTACATCATTACTCTGGAGAGTAACTGCACTCTCCATAGCTGCATTCATCACAGCTACTTACATATTCACTTGATAAAAACAAGTACATAATTCTACATTTGGATAATTTCATGTCCCTGGCATCCATCTTCTCTGATCACTTCTGTGTAGAGTGAGATGAGGAAAGATGGAGGGAACACCACCCTTGTTTTGGGGTTTTTCTCTTTAGTGGATTTGCTTTCACCCGAATAACACAATGTGGAGTGTGCATGACGGCTTGGGACTCTGGCGGGCATGTCTTCGCCGAGGCCCCATGAATCACTGTGACAACAAACGATAAGCTGAGAGAGGCTTAAGGAAGAAACAAAAAACAACAAAAAATATACTAAATACGTCTCCTCTCCGGAGCCCTAGCGGAATCTGTTCATATTAGGAGGGAGAGCGGGGCGGACCGCCGACAGCCGGCCCCTCGCACAAAGGCCTAACGATGACAAATAAATAATACAGGACGGTCGCTATGGTGAAGTCTGTGACAAGTGATGCCCCCCTTCAATGCTCTGCTTGCAGCCCGCTAGTTGTTCTGCTAGCTGTTCTGCTAGACGTTCCACAAGCTACTCTGCTAGCTGCTGGCCGTTTCCCTAGCTCATAAGATAGCTGCTCTGCCAGCCGTTGTACTAAATGCTCTGCTAACCAGCAGCTAGCTACTATGCTTGATGATATCATTATCCTTAATGGTCAGAGAAAAAGTGCCAAGTTACTGCGTCTGCTGGAATACCGACAGATGCAGCCTCACCAAACTGTTGAGGCTCAAAGAAGTCAGTCAAGGAATAATAAATCCTTAAGTCTAAGGTTCAGTTCCCATCCGTGTTCCTTTTTGCATTTACATTTCCGTTATTCAGCGACAGATTTCATGTGAGCTTTCACACTAAGTAGACAGCGTTCCATAGAAGTCCATGAGCAGATGTAAGGAAAGACAAATGTATTCTCTTATTTACCCTCACTGTTCTCTCCATCCCGACGTTTTCACTATATTGTTTGAATGGGCCCGTGTGAGCAGAAAACATGACATTGCCACCCCATAACACGAAGCCAGCAGGAGCCCTGTACTAGATATCTGTGCAAGAACTGAGCGCAGGCAGAAAGAATGAACAATGAGAGAGGCAGGAGGAAAGGAACGTACTAAGAGCAAAGTAGGAGAGTCGGGATGGCAGAGAACGAGAGACAGAGAGAGATAGAGAGCAAGCCAGAGCGAGTGAGACAGAGCGAGAGAGAGAGAGCGATAGAGAGCGAGCCAGAGAGAGAGTGAGACAGAGTAAGAGAGAGAGAGCGATAGAGAGAGCATAAGAGAGAGCGAGAGAGCGTTAGAAGGAGCAAGAGAGGGATCGAGAGAGAGAGAGAGCAAGAGAGAGAGAGCGATAGAGAGAAAGAGAGAGAGCGAGGGACGCTGAAGAGATGGCACGTGTTTTTTGTCTAACCATTTTCTGTGGATTCATACTGTTTTGTTGGGCTTCCAACAGCACGTATCGGTTCCATACTGCATCATTTTCATGCGTGTGCCCCCCCCGCCCCGCCCCACGCAGGGTGAGCGACAACGGGTGGTCCGCTTCAGGCAGCTAGCGAGCACGCCACAGCGACACAACCAGATTCCCTCAGCAATCTGTCACAATTACAGTCATTCACTTAACAACTAGGACCAAGTACTGGGAGTCTTTACTGCAGGGTGCAAATCAATCCGAAAGTGCGTCTTAAATTATATGTTGAACCAATTATATATATATATATGCAAGGTCACAGCGTGACCTTATCATCTATTCAAGGGATGAGGATAGTGGAGACACACGATCGATGGCACCAGCCTAATAACCAGGGAGGCATGCAACATTTATATGGGATCGTAATAGAAATAGAGTTTTAAGCTCAGGGCAGCAATTACTACTATTCTGTTCACCGGCTGAATGTAACAGGGTCTCCAGTGTTCTCATTAATGTTGAGATTGATCTACGCACTGTTAGATGTATGCAAGCAAAACCACAGAAATATTAAAGTGTGCATTCAAGACACACACTGGGTTATCCAATACTGTCTGGAATATGGAATTGTATGCTTTGATTAGTCTTACGGGAAAGATATGTCCTTTAAACACTTTACTGAAGTTTGAATACTGATGATATAACGAAAAGATTAAAATTGCTAAGCCAAATATGAGGAAGAGAGAGCATGAAAATTCAATGAAGAAGATCTTAATATGTAGAAGTGATTTACTTCACTCTACCTTTGTATTGAATTCTGCTCTATATAAATGCTAATATCTTAAAATATTATATTATATCTATATCAGAATTCTTTCTTTTGTGTGGACTTAAATTTTGTTTACAGTTCCACAAATGGGTTGCATCACATATTCACTTTTTGTTATTTTTAATGGCACAAAGCAAGAGGACAATAAAAAATTGCCAATATATATTTAGTTATCTTTAGATAAGAAATCGACTCCTGAACCTCTACAAAGTTCAGGATAGACCTGATCGTTGCTTTTCCTCCAGTGTATTTACCCAATCAAAAACAGGTCAGCGTATCACCTGGACTGGACTGGGGCTGCCTATCACACTAAAAACACACTTCAGACTCATCGCATTTGTCGTCCAAGTCCGATCTTGGTAACCGCCAGCTTTGTGGTAGGAATCGAAACAAACAACCAAGCGTTTACTGGAAAGCACGGGCTGCCTGTTCTGCCTCTGCTCCGAACGCACCATCCGAGCCTGACACCTGGACCCTCGTCACACATCAAGGAGCCCTTAGAGAGCGTCAGACAGGGATCAAAGCGGACCGCAGCCGCATCTCCACTGGGAGCCAACGGATTAGGGATTAGGGATGAGAGGAGCGCACACTGCCACTGCCACCAGCAGGTGGGATCTGACAAACGTTTATCCGGGACATGAACAGCCACGGCCCACCTCGTTTGAGAGTGTGTGTGTGTGTGTGTGTGTGTGTGTGTGTGTGTGTGTGTGTGTGTGTGTGTGTGTGTGTGTGTGTGTGTGTGTGTGTGTGTGTGTGTGTGTGTGTGTGTGTGTGTGTGTGTGTGTGCGGCTGGGGGGGGGGGGGGGGGGGGGGTTAACGATCCTTCAGAAGTGCTCAATGTGAACCTCAGCCCTCTTGTCTTGTTCTGAGCCTCGACACCCCGGACATTAATCATCCCTGTTGGGCTTTTTATGATTATTCCCTTGCTCTGCCTGCTCCTCCTCCACCATCTTGTCATCTCACTAAGGGGCCAAATACATTATGCATGGGGGAGAGTGCGCTGCAGGAGAGGGCAGACATGTACATACACGAATTAAGAAGGACAGGATATTGGCAGCCCTTTTGATGACACCGGTCGATGGAGGAGATTGAACATCATGGCCTTGGTCCGTTTCGAGGAGGAAAAACAAAGTGGGAGAACTGGAAGGGAAGATTAAAAGATCTTATGTTAATGGTACTAAGGTTAATTTTACCACAGGTGTGAGGTTGACGAGTCATTATTTACGAATCGTATCCACTTATGACATCACAAGTGGGACTGTTAAGCAGGATGTATGATGGAAAGATGAACTCGAGCCTACCTTTTGCTTAACAGTCAACCGGGGAGGTGAATAAACTTAACCGTACTACCCTCGATCTAGCCATCAAGCATTTGGGTGGGAACTCACACTTGTGATGTCACAAATGGATAGATTTAGTCTCGTAATGACTATTCAACCTCAAACCTGGGGGTAAAATGTGCAGCCTTAATCGCTTCATCTCTCCATATGTATAACATACCCCAGACTACCATAAAAGCTTTAGAGTGTAAGTGTACCCTCTGCTTCAGCCCACATTAGAACACGGAGATAAAATAGGGTTTTGGGCTCAGAGTTCTAAGGAGGAGGAGGGTTATCACCATGGTTTTGACTCAGGCCAACTTTAAAATCCTTCTTTCAAGCTAGTAACGTTGTTATATTATAAAGGTCTGAGAAGCTAAACCCTCTCTCGAACACATCAATCAACATCAAACGGTGCCCAGTCTGAGCTCCACACATCCACACACACACACGCACACCTCAATGCCGTTGTCCCTTGGTCATGACATTGAATTGTGCAGTTAATAGGCACTTTGACGTCACGAAAATAACGCAACTTGAGTTCGGAGATGCTGAGTTCCAACAGATGCTGGCAGACAATGACACAAACATTGGATTCTACACAAGTTTTACACCTGTTTTTATATCCTTGTACACTAAAATAACTTTAGTTTTACTTTAGTAACAAAAGGGCATAGATTACTATGTTAAGATATGTTACCATGTTTTAAAACAACAATTTTGGGTTTACCAGCCCACTAATAAGTATTTCCTAGACTCGAAAAAGTTTAGGAAAAATAAACGGATTCTTTATATCTTTGACACGAAAACGTTGGCTGCCCTATAATTAGTGGTTTGGTGGGGCGCTGTGGTACCAATACATAAAAGATGGGAACGCTTGGCTGTAATTACAGTGATGGAGCAGAAGCCCCAGCGTAGCCTCACAGGAACCATGCAGCAATCACATGTTCCCACTACACATGACATCATCCACGAACCAGGAGAGAAGAGTGCCTCTTAAAATCAATCAGGGTTAAGAACGAATGAAAGGTGTTCTAAGAGAAAAACAACAACCTGTGAAGGCAGTGTATGAGAAAAACAAGATCCAAAATGAGTGCAAATACAGAAGAAGTCCCGATAAACGTAGGCGTCTTTCAATGATGTTGAAAGATGTACAGTTGACTTCTGCTAGACATGAAATACACACATACATCTAATCAGTGTCCATACAGTCAAGACCGGACCAAGACGAGGAACATGTGATCGTGACGGTATCCCACTAATGATATTATAACTTTCAGGAGTAGGTGGTTTGCTGTTATGTGGAGCAATTTTCTATCACCAGTCTGTACAAGCATACATGGCATCCTCTCACATGAATCCGTTTCACCTTCCACTTGTGTCTGCGTGGTATCTAGATTGCACCCGGGCGGTAGCCCTCATTTAGACGTGTCAGCGGCGACACACGAGTTGAGTCCCAAAGCTCACCGTCACTAATTGCGTTTATTTATATATTTATTTATTTATTTATGTTGTAAGCAATTTCCCTTGTAATGAAAGGCATCTACTTGAGTGGATGCAAGTAAACACACAGAGGAAAATATTCTTGATTGATCTTCAGGGATGGGTTCCCCCCTCCCGCTTGTCCTGATACTATTAGGGTTTATGATATGAAATGTCTCCTGCATTTTCAAAGCGAGGCATTCATTGTGACTGAGTAGCAGTGTTTCATTTCCTTTTTTTTTCTCCATGTATTATTTTGGTTGATTTAATGCTTCTCCTTTGGGACCCTGGATTCTGACACTGTTTGTGTTGTTTTATCGTATTTATGTGGAACACATGGATGAGGCCGCAGCTCATTAATCTTATTATTATTATGGTGAGGATTTGGAATGGACTCGGGACAATATTACTT
This sequence comes from Gadus macrocephalus, assembly GCF_031168955.1. Classification (NCBI taxonomy): domain Eukaryota; kingdom Metazoa; phylum Chordata; class Actinopteri; order Gadiformes; family Gadidae; genus Gadus; species Gadus macrocephalus. Next base: position 10,017,266 of record NC_082385.1, read on the forward strand.
TTAGACTAATAATGCACACAACTCATGAGTCCTGCTCAATTGATCAGCCCATAATTCACCAGAAAAGGGGACGGCAAATATTATTTTCTTCCTTCCGTCCATGTTTTCGCACAAGGGTACGGACATATGAAAGGATTTCGGTCCCCACAGCAGTTATATTATGTATCTCTGTCAACATATGGAAGAAGAAGAAGAAGAAGAAGAAGAAGAAGAAGAAGAAGAAGAAGAAGAAGAAGAAGAAGAAGAAGAAGAAGAAGAAAAAGAAGAAGAAGAAGTACAAGAACAAGAACAAGAACCACAACAAGATACAAAGGGGAAAAAATAAGAAAATCAGAAAGGACAACAATTAGGTCATAAAAATGGTCATCATTGACTAAAGTCAGTACCTTCAAGCGTTGCCTAAGAAATAGAACTGCAGCTCGACTGTTGTATTTCTGTTCATCTCAAGAGTCATGTTTAGGGTAAAAGGCTTTAGTATCACTGCCTCAGTATCACTACTTTTCAGCCATGAGGCTCCCAGGAAGGTAGCTCCTTTGAAGCATTCAGACACACACACACACACGCACACACACACACACACACAAAACATTAAAAAAACACAAACACACAGCATTCTCCACAGTGGATCATGAAATGCACTCCGTGGCTACTTTGTGCACATTCATTCAACACATGCTTGCTTATGTAAGTTGAACCTCCGGCTTTATGGGCAAAAAATGTCAAGGTGGTGCATTCAAAGCATGCATAAACTGGAGGTTATTTGTGTCAATGGTAAATGGTATATGGATTGGATGAAGGTATTCATCCATCCATCGAGTGCAGACAGTGGAATTCGCTTGGGACTCAATATTGCCGCATTAGCCAGCCAGCGAGAAAACCGACAACTGCAATTAATCTGATGTTGGTTGGCTGTACTTCTGCAGGATGATTTCCTACCTCTCTAAATAGCCTGAACACTTCAAACCACACTGCCATCTAGTGTTGACGTCTTCAAACACCCATCTCCCTTTTATAACAGTGACACTAGTTTGCATATGTTTTAGAAATGTAGCTATATATACTATAAACAGGGGTGCACATAACTGGTATGCAAGTACACATGCGCTCATAATCAGGGATGCGTAACATTACTTTTGTCACTACCAAGCTTTTGCATAGCTAACCTTCAGGTCATCAAAACAAAACACATTTATCTTGTCACCACTGAATGGGGTAGACTGTGGGAAATTTTGAAAAAAACTACTAAATATCTTGAGCAGCTACTTCGGCGTTTCGCCACCTGCAAAGAAAAGGCAAATGGAGCCGGAGCAGAAGAAAATAGTTTTTTCCAAAAAGTGGCTCCAAGATGTGCCGTGGCTTGAAACTAATGATGAGCGCACTGAAATGTTGTTCAAAATATGCCGCTCGCATCCACAGCATCCACAGCAGACAAAACAGGTGATTTGTATACACGTTCAAAGAATTTCAACCACCCACTGATGATAAACAAGCTAATTAGTACAGTGCACACTGATCCAGTATATCGCACAGATACAGTAATACAAAGTGAGCCCTGGTGCATTATCAATTCAGCACGGTCCCCCTCGAGGGGAGAGGACACCCATCAGCCTGAACGTTCCTCCCTATGCGTCCCTCGACTGCCGCTGTGACGGCTGACGTTTCCTTGGGCCCTGGAGGTTCACTGAACTCCTAACGGATCTCCGTTATCCTCCGTCACCGCTCTAAGCACGTCTGTGGAATACCAGAGGTACCTGCGGAGGCTGCAGTCAATCCATCACCTGCTTCCTCTCCAGAGCTGGGGAGGAACAGGACTCAGGGGCTCAGCCACCCCCACCAGCACCCTGCCAGCGCCACCCCCACCTGCACCAGCCCCACTAGCACCACCGGCAGTCTCACCGAGACCCCGACCAGCAAAAAGGGATTAATCATGTGATTGAGGCCAAAATGTTGAGGCTTGAGGTTGAAGCAAATTACTCAAAACTACCCAAAACTCAAATTTAGTTGAAATTAGCCATCTAAGCCATCTAAGTCCAACCAGGATCAGACTACACAAATCCAGCCATATTACAACACGATTTTGTGGGCGTAATGTCTAGCCTGAATGTTTGGACTTTTCTCGTGTTGACTGACAACTCCTATTACTACGTGTGCACTAGTGATGGGTCGGTCGTGAACGAATCGGCCAGAAGGAAAGAATCCCGAAGGTGAACAACGAGAACGGATTCCCAAAACAAGAGAACTGATTCTTTTTTTGTTGACAAAAATATGGTCACGTAAATAAAATATAGAAATTAACAGAGCTTCGTCTCCCTGCAAACTTGTATTGATTGAGTCTAAAACGTTCTCAACGATTCAGCCAATGGGAGTACTACAGCAGGTAGCAATTGCGTTGCCATTGTCCATGGGTAAACAAATGATAAGGCACCACCACAGGCCCCAAGTTAACTAAAAATAGTTGTTGGCTGTAGGCTACAATATCATGCAAGCACTTTATGGTTTACTTTTATTATGTTCTACATCACAATTGCTAATAATTTAATAAATTGTATTGTTTTTACCTACCTTTACGAGTCTCGTTCAGTCTAGGAGGGAATTCGCACAATGGTGCTGCTCCTGCTTGCTTACGTGCTTCACTGCCTATTAGCGGTACTTGGAAGACGCCATTTAATTCTTACTGCACCCCATTATGTATTAAGGATATTTATGAAAAAAAGGCACGTATGTGCTTTATATATATGCTTAATATTTCCACTTATTGGGTCATTTCATCAGAACATTAGAAAGTAGTAGGCTACATGCATGTTGATTAACCTTTATTCCATAATTTACGATTCCCTGACAAATGACGTAACAGATCGTTTGACTTAAGGAACGAATCAAAGGAACGAATCGTGATAGTGAAGGGAACTGAAAAAACTGATTACCGGAAAAGAATCGTTTTGCCCATCCCTATTGTGCACTGACGTTGATCAATTGACAATCGGCCTCTCCTCAGCTTGTCGCCGAGTCATGAAGACAGAGCATTGTGCTCTATGTTTGGTGTAGCTCGTCTCCGGCCCATGTCCCGGTGACCGTCGTGAAAGACAGATATGTTGTGTTGTCTGATCCTGGCATTACAGACAGGGAAACGGAGAGTGAGGCTACGTTTATACATAGCAGGGTATTTAGTGAAACAAATATTTCCCCCCCTCCGTTTTCAAACAACATCGTTTTCAAAAAAGTTGTAATATACATCAACCCACATGAATACGCCGTTGAGCGCCATTATAACTATGCCAAACCTATGGGCGGCAGTGTAGGGAGAAGGATAAAGCCATGCAATCCAATCAGAATACTCAGAATTAACAACGAATAACACAAGCGACTTCCTGTGCCTTTGAAAACAAGGGCGCTCACATGACGTTAAGCATTTTACTGGCGCATAATGTGACGCTTGAGAACCAAAAACCCAGTTTCTCCCAGTTGACACGACAACACATAACCAGCGTTATCAGAAATCTCCAATTTGGCCGGAGTTTTTAAAATAATTGTATTCTGTGATAAAAACTGGGTTTTCATTGGCCTGAGGCCAATGAAACTGAGGACCTAAACAAATGGATCTGGTGGACCCAATTAGTGATTAAAGGTCCAATGGCATGCCACCAGGTGTGGTGCGATTAGCCGGTAGAAGCCGATTTGGAAATCTGCCCCTTATGACATCACAGGTGGGCGTGTCCACCTAGATGTGTGCTGGATAGATCAGTCTACCAGCCTACCCAGTGGACTGTAGCAAACGTTGCTCATCTATCCGTCACACATTTCCAAAACGGTAGCGGCTAATCACACCACACCTGGTGGCATGCCGTGCGACCTTTAATACAGGTGATACTCAACCAGCGATAACGAGGAGGAAAAGAACAGCTGGGGACATAAAAACTACCCATTTAAAACCCAAACTGTTCAAAAGGAAGAGAATTTCTTATTTCAGCTTACCAAGAACAGACTTGTTGAGAAGCAGGTGATCATCTAAGTGCCCTTAGGTTTCTCTAGATGATCCCCTTTTTCTCTCTCCTAAAATAAATCACGTGCTATTAATTTGTTCTGTAAGATAATTGCTTGACGTTACATTTTCAGAAATGGACTTTGAATAAGTCTCGAGACATGATATGTTTAGGACATGGAACACAATATTCGGAGGATATTAACTTTGTGTCCTAAATAGGTTTTGACCTCTACCACCGATACCACTTATACTTTAACGACAACCACAATTGTGGAGGGAAAGAGGACGTTGATGAGGAAGAACTACAGCACCCAGAAGTGCAGTTCAAAAATGTTGAACTGAGTGTGTCATTTGAGCTGGATGTTCGACATTTCAAGAAACCATCGATATGCATGTCTTGGTGCAGGTAAATGCAGGTATAACTGCCATTTGTCTGAGTGCTAAAAGGACTCATGAAGTGGTTCTGAAGACCAGACATAATGATGGCGTTCAACATGACTCTTTCAACTTAGAGTTTCGCAATCATATTTGTGTTGATAGAAAGAGTCCAATTAGAGGGTGTGAAAAGATATGGAAAACAGAATCGAGGCATGCCCTCTTCGCTCAATAAACAAACTATTGATTTGGCCGTGGGCTATGGCCGGGCTCTGCAGGTCACCACAACATTTGACTGCTTGTGGTTGTCGTTTCTTTCATTTATATGCACGTCGGGCATCACACCCCCAACACCACCAACACCACCACCACCACCATCAGCATGCCAGCCAGAATTTGCCCATATTATTTCCTTAAAATACTATTTGCTTTACTTGAGAACATTTAAAAGGTGTTACAGCTAGAAGATGGTTGACAGTACAGTGACATTTGGAAACTAGGACATTTTATTGTGTCTTGTTGTGTAAACATTGCACAACTGGAATATCAAGGAGAAACGTCATTTGATAACCGACAGTGCAGGTTATAGTGAATCATTGCTTTACTCTCCTCAACGTTTGTGTTCACACTTAAAGGAACCTTGTTTATTATAACATTGAGCTGTTGTTTCATCCTCAAACTCAGTGACAATAAGCCAAAGCTTACCTCCAAGCTAACTGAGATCGACAACGTTGTTCTTTTAGTTGAAGTAAACCTCCAGAGACTCTATTTCAACGTTCACACTTGAACTACTGCCGCACTGGGAAGGTTGCTTATTGTTTATCATCCACTTATCAAACCTTCTTTTGTTCAGAAATCTAGAAGTGGCGAGAATTCATGTTAGAAAATATAGAGAATATATAAAGGACATACAGCAGACAAATAGAGCAAATACACGCCCTGGCCCAGTTACTTGAGCAGAACAAAGAGGGACAGGGATTGTGTTTGTGTACTAACACATGAGCACTCCAACCCTCATACTGTCACTATAAATACATGAAACACTGCAAACCTTTCAATTCCCCTCACACGATCTAGTGAAAAGAGAGACACTGATTTAGAGGACTAGCAGTCAAGAGAACAGTCTCCGTTAGCATCAGTGTTGTTTGATGCAGTCAATGGGTCTGCATACATGCTTCTTGGTGTAGAGTGTCATGCAGGATGAAATTTGAATGAATAAAATAATAAAAACACTCACACACACAAGTCCTTATCTTGTCAGATATGAGACATCCGACATGAACCATAGTTCCTTGCTAGAGTCATCATCATCATCTTCATCATCCTCATCCCATGTTACACACTTACTTCTTAGAAGAGATGAAGGCCCTGTGCTGAAGAGATGTACTGTGTTCTGTCCAAGTATGCATAGAATACAGCAAATCACGTGTGTTGCATATTTATTTGCTATTTTATGTTAATCCAGAGTGGTTTCAAGGACATTGGACATGTATGTATGTGTACATATGTCATTAATATTCCTTCATTGTGGTGTCAATGCACTGGCTGCATCATGTCATTCTAATATTAATCATTCAGAGTGTGAATGATGTGTAGTGTCAAGCCCACTGGATACGTATGCATGGTTACGAATGCAACCGCCGTTCCCCTTGTAGTGATTACTGCTACTTAAAAATACTGGGTATCCGGTAAACTTGCCTAGTTTGTACATGTGTGGAGGCAGCTTCACCCGGCAATCATTTAAAGAGACGAAGTTCAACTGCTCAGTAAATGCCTGAGTCTCTGCCTGAGATTCCATGCTGCATTCTCTCTCTCTCTCTCTCTCTCTCTCTCTCTCTCTCTCTCTCTCTCTCTCTCTCTCTCTCTCTCTCTCTCTCTCTCTCTCTCTCTCTCTCTCTCTCTCTCTCTCTCTCTCTCTCTCTCTCTCTCTCTCTCTCTCTCTCTCTCTCTCTTCCCCCTATCTCTCTCTCTCTCTCCCTCTCTCTCAGCACTCTGTCAGTCTGCTGGCCCGCTGCAGAGCAGACCAATAATGTTCATCATGCATTATGGAGCGACACCCAGACGCGAGCACACGCTCTGCAGGAAACCAATGTTCCCAGCGAATTTCTCATTTCTCCAATGTGATGGCTGTCAGGGAGATTGCTCGGGAATATGTTATGTAATCACATCCCCCGCCTAGAGTTAAACACGCCATATTGTAAACAACAATTATAATTAATCACCGATGATTTTGACTAGCTCGTTGCACTGACAACCACACAGATTTCTTATTAAAATGCAATTTTTATTGTGGAGCAGGGCTGGCCACTTTCCTGTAAACAGTCTGCCCAGGTAAGCAACAGAGGACGGGTATGTCACAACAGACACTTAGGCCCAATCCCACTTCTACCCCTCCCCCTTGTTTTGAAGGGAAGGGGTAAGGGGAAGGGGTAAAGGGTAGAAATGGGATTGGGCCTCAGGCCCAATCCCATTTCTACCCCTTACCCCTTCCCCTTCCCCCTTCAAAACAAGGGGGAGGGGGAAGGCGAAGGGGGAAGGGGTGGAAATGGGATTGGGCCTAACAGGTGAAGCATGTGTTTAACCTAGAAAGGGAGTCATCTGATGCACACCAACTTGGAATTCTGTTCTCCTTTAATAAACGAAATGTTTATTAAACTAATAGTAATACAAGCAAATATACCAGCAAAAGTTTGCTTGTATTAGTATATATGTCAATTGTGGTATCCATTGCACTCCTGACCATCCGTAGAAGGAGGGATCCCCACTCTGTATTCCTTCTAGAGAGTTCTTCCATGCTAATGGAGGGTGTTTTTTCTTGCCCACTTTCTTGCTAGGGAAAGGGGGGCGTCATGAATATATGGTCTGTTAAGGCCTTTGAGACTGTAACTGTGATTAAGGGATAATCACTAATTAGCTGCCAATTGTTGCACAGACTGGATAGGATCTACCGCCATTCCTAAAACGCATGCAGGACACAGTTTAGGTTTAAAGAGGTAGTGCTTTCTCTGGGCCATGTACTGACCCTCACCGTGCTAGGATGACATAATTAATATCAACCCCATCTCACTTACGATACGATAATACTTTATTATCAGAGCAAGTCTGAAATGTTTCAATGAAAACGATAAGTGTAAACTTACACGATACTATGCCAATGACTGTCACACCATCAATATCTCCCCATCTCACTTTCACTGGCTATTGTGGCATCCCGCCCCTGAAGCCTCGGCCTTCCCGGTCCCGTGGGACCGTGAAGGACGGGGTGTACCACCCCCACCCACCAGCCGGCGACGGAGAGCACCGGGTCCTTCCCCCCAATCAGCGGGATGGGGGACACCTGGCGGCTGGGAGGAGGAAGGCCCGGAGCCACTATAAGAGAGGCAGAGACACGCATGGACGGGAGAGGCAGAGACACACATGGACTGCAGAGGCTTGAGGCCCACGGAGACCCAAGCGCACCCTTATCCTGTCTTTTATAATTGCAATAAACGCCGAAGTCGGCTTAAACCAACCGTTGCCACCTGTTTTCCTGAATCCCGGCCCATTCTCCAAGCCGGATACCACATATGGTGGAGGATGCGGGCAAGTTGAGCGTTCCCACTACTACTGCCCCACCATGCAGAACCCGGACGGAGCCGCGGCGTTGGCTGCCCAGCAACACCAGCGGGAGACCACCGAGAGCCTCGCCCTGCTCCGCGAAGCTGTTCTGCGGCTGACTCAGCACGCCGTCCGCGCTGCGCCGACCGCCGCCCCGACCAGCCGCCTCACGAAGCTGGGACCGGAAGACGACGTGGAGGCTTACCTCGAGGTCTTCGAGCGGACCGCCCAGAGGGAAGGCTGGCCAGAGGAGCAGTGGGCACACATAGTGGCGCCGTTCCTCACCGGACCCGCCCAGCAGGCGAGCCAGGACCTGCCGGCCGACATCGCCCGCCAGTACCCGGCGCTCAAACAGGCCATACTGGCCTACTATGGCCACAACCTCGCGGCGCGCGCACAACGCGCGCAGGATTGGCGGTTTGACGCGCAGGGAGCGGTGCGCACTCAGATCGCCCAGCACAGCCGGCTGGTGAAGCGGTGGCTGACAGCGGGAGAGGGCCCCAGCCCGATCGACCGGGTGATTATTGACCACACCCTGCGGCGACTCCCGCCGGACGCCCGCCGCGTGCTGGCCCACCATCACCCTGCCACCGTGGACGACCTGGTCCTTCAGCTGGAGAACTGGCAGGTGGCCCAGCTCCTGAACGCCGGACCCGCCCCAGCCCCACGGCGCGCCGAGACCCGCCAAGCCCCGAGGGGACCCCCCATCGGCAACCCGGCTCCCGGCGTCACCCCACTGAGCGGAGTACCGGAGAACCGGGAGGTGCGGCGCTGCTTCGGGTGCGGCCAGTACGGCCACATCGCTCGCTATTGCCCGAGGGGACGTGATGTGTCGATGCCGTCAGCGTACGCGGACCCGGGGGCGGACCACACGTGCATGTTGGCGACCTGCTGGTCGCAGGGAGCCTCGGGTAGTCCGACGATCCCGGCGCGGGTCATGAACCGGGACACGCAGGCCCTCTTAGACACTGGCAGTGCGGTTACCCTCCTTCGCCCCGACCTGGCGGGTGGGAAGGCAGGGGAACCTATGGAGGTGGCCTGCGTTCACGGGGACACCCGGACCTACCCCACGTGCCACGTGGTCGTCCGCACCCCACACGGGGTGTTCACAATCAGGGCGGGGATTGTCCCCCACCTACCGGTCCCCGTGTTGATCGGGAGGGACTGCCCGATCTTCCACCGGCTGTGGGACCCGACGCGGGAGCTACGGAGCGGGAGAGGCCCTCCCCGCAGAGGGGCGCGGGGGGTTCGGCAGGCCTATGGGGCCACCCGGCGTCCATCGTCCCCGGGGGAGCTGACGGCGGAGGACGAGGGATCTGAGGGGAACGGACCTTCCCCACCGGGGACCCCGGGGCACACAGCGAGGGGTCCCGACCGGAGCGAGACACCGGAACCTACCCCCGACACCACGGAGACCCTCACAGCCTCCGAGCAGCCGGACCCACCGGAAGACCCGGAGAGCTCCCCCCTCACTGAGTTCTCGGACTTCTTACCAGAGAGGGGGGAAGGCTCGTCCCGACCCGGCCAGTTCGCCACCGCTCAGCTCCAGGATGAGGCCCTCAAGCACGCCTGGAGCCACGTCCTGGTTCACGACGGGCAGGCCCGGGACTCGGTGAGTGCCACACCACATCCGCATTTCAGCACCAGGGGGGGTCTGCTGTATAGAGTAGCCTCCGGGGGGGGGGGAGTGAGGGAACAGCTAGTGGTGCCTCGCCCCTATGTGAGTAAGGTACTTTTTATGGCCCACACTCACCTCCTGGGGGCCCACCTAGGCATGGACAAGACCCGGGAGCGGGTCCTAGCCAGGTTCTATTGGCCGGGGGTTAAGCGGGATGTGGAGCGCCACTGCCAGGGGTGCCCCGAGTGCCAGCGGGTAGCCCCCCGGTCCATCGCTAGACACCCCCTCATACCCATGCCCATCATCGAGACCCCCTTTGACCGCCTAGCATTAGACATCGTGGGGCCCCTTCCCAAGACCAGCCGGGGCCACCGCTATATCCTGGTGCTAGTGGACTATGCCACCCGTTACCCCGAGGCCCTCCCACTGCGCGCCGCCACCGCCAAGGCAGTCGCTCGTGAACTAATGCTCCTTTTTAGCCGGGTGGGAATAGCGAAGGAGGTGCTCACCGATCAGGGGTCGTGCTTCATGTCACGGGTGATGAAGGAGGTCCTCAGGCTTCTGCAGGTGAAGCAGCTCCGGACCTCGGTTTACCACCCCCAGACAGACGGCCTGGTCGAGCGCTTCAACAAAACCTTGAAGCAGATGCTCAAGAAGGCCATGCAAGCCGACGGGAAGAACTGGGACCAACTACTACCCCACGTACTGTTCGCGGTGCGGGAGGTCCCCCAGGCGTCCACCGGGTTCTCCCCCTTCGAGCTGTTGTACGGGCGGAGACCCCGAGGGATCCTGGACATCGCAAAGGAGGCCTGGGAGAGCCAGCCGTCCCCCCACCGCACCACCGTGGATCACGTGGAGCAGGTACGTGACCGCATGGCCCGGGTGTGGCCCATCGTCCGGAGGCACCTCCAGCAAGCGCAGCAGGCCCAGGCGAGGGTCTATAACCGAGGAGCCCAGCTGAGGACCTTTCAGCCCGGGGACCTGGTCCTGGTTCTGGTCCCCACGGCGGAGTGCCGGTTCCTGGCCAAGTGGCAGGGACCCTACGAGGTGGTGGAACGCGTGGGCGAGGTGAACTACCGGGTCCGCCAGCCAGGGAGGCGGAAGCCGACACAGCTGTACCACATAAACATCCTGAAGCAGTGGAGGGGGGGGGAGCAGACACCCGCCGACCCCGCTCCCTTGGCCCTGGCGGCCCGGCAGGAGATCCCGGAGGTCCCGGTGGGGGAGGACCTCAGCCCGGCCCAGAGGCGCGACCTGGACGAGATCGTCCTCCAGCATCGGGACGTGTTCTCCGACCTGCCGGGGAGGACTGCTGCCACCCACCACGACATCCGGACGGCGCCAGGAATAAGGGTAAGGGTCCCGCCCTACAGGATCCCAGAGGCCCGGAGGGAGGCCATACGGACCGAGGTGCGCCGAATGCTGCAGCTCGGCGTGATAGAGGAGTCACGCAGCGCCTGGTGCAGCCCGGTGGTCCTGGTACCCAAGCCAGATGGGACCTTTAGGTTCTGCAATGACTTCAGGCAGCTGAACGAGGCATCGGAGTTCGACGCCTACCCCATGCCCCGGGTCGACGAACTTATCGAGCGCCTGGGCCCGGCACGGTACCTGTCGACCCTGGACCTGACCAAGGGGTACTGGCAGGTGCCGTTGACCCGGGCGGCCCGGGAAAAGACGGCGTTCTCCACCCCGGGGGGTCTGTACCAGTACACCGTCCTCCCTTTCGGGGTACACGGCGCCCCGGCCACATTCCAGCGGATGATGGACCAGCTCCTGAGGCCCCACCAGGATTACGCGGCGGCATACATCGATGACATCATCATCTACAGCGCCAGCTGGGATATCCACGTCCGCCAGCTAAGGGCCGTGCTGGGAGAGCTGCGCAAGGCGGGCCTCACCGCTAACCCGGCCAAATGTCGCCTCGGGAGAGAGGAGACGACGTACCTGGGGTACCGGGTCGGGAGAGGGACAGTGCGGCCGCAGGAAGGCAAGGTAGCCGCCATACGGGCCTGGCCGCAACCCAGGACTAAGAAGCAGGTAAAGGCGTTCTTGGGGCTGGTGGGCTACTATCAGCGCTTCATTCCCGGGTACGCCACGCTGGCCAGCCCCATGAACGACCTAACCCGTAAGGCCTTGCCAGACCGGGTCACCTGGTCAGAGGCGGCGGACCGGGCGTTCAAGACGCTCCGGGAGGCCCTGTGCTCAGAACCGGTACTAATCACACCTGACTTTAACCTCCCTGTGATTGTTCACACAGACGCCTCGGAGGTGGGACTCGGGGGGGTCTTGTCCCAGGTCCGGGCCGGAGAGGAGCACCCGATAACCTACGTCAGCCGGAAGCTCCTCCCCAATGAGCGCAACTACTCCACCGTGGAGAAGGAGGCCCTGGCCATTAAATGGTGCCTGGAGAAGTTGCGCTACTACCTCCTGGGGAGGGAGTTCACCTTGGTCACCGACCACGCCCCCCTGAAGTGGATGGCGGGGGCCAAGAATACAAACGCCCGGGTGACACGGTGGTTCCTGGCCCTCCAGGATTTCCGGTTCCGGGTGGACCACCGACCGGGCCGGGAGCATGCCAACGCCGACGCCCTGTCACGTCGGGATGCCTGTCTGGGGGGGTTCCCCAGAGACCAGGGGCTTGAGCAAACGGGGGGGGAGTGTGGCATCCCGCCCCTGAAGCCTCGGCCTTCCCGGTCCCGTGGGACCGTGAAGGACGGGGTGTACCACCCCCACCCACCAGCCGGCGACGGAGAGCACCGGGTCCTTCCCCCCAATCAGCGGGATGGGGGACACCTGGCGGCTGGGAGGAGGAAGGCCCGGAGCCACTATAAGAGAGGCAGAGACACGCATGGACGGGAGAGGCAGAGACACACATGGACTGCAGAGGCTTGAGGCCCACGGAGACCCAAGCGCACCCTTATCCTGTCTTTTATAATTGCAATAAACGCCGAAGTCGGCTTAAACCAACCGTTGCCACCTGTTTTCCTGAATCCCGGCCCATTCTCCAAGCCGGATACCACACTATATACCTATCCAAATCTCTTCACACCATCAATATCTCCCCATCTCACCATCACTAGCCCTTTCGCTCTTAGGGTTGAGTAACATCTCTCCCCAAAACATTGAGGTTTAGGGTACGGATCAAACGTGGAAGGAGAAGTCTGTTTCAATGTGCTTTGAGATAATACGCTTTCTTCTGCAGAAGGGAGGTAATAAAATCATTGACATATCACTATTTTACCATAATAAACACATAAGGCGCAATACGGCCATTAACTATGAGGCTAATAGGCATATTCAACTAGTAGACTATTGATGACTAATGACCTTCACAGGTTTGCTACACAATATTTTGTGTGAGTAGCTAAGGCTAGGTCTATAAAAGGGATTATTAAATCAGCAATATATCTGGCTATAGCTCAAACAGAGGGACTTTGACATTATAATACTTTATGTTTATTCTCAGTATTCTGCATGCATGATGATAGTGGTTGAGACATTATTTTACATTACTCATTTGCGCTCCTCTAACCTGCTTTCTAAGGTTGTAGAGTAAGGAATAAAAAACTGCCACAAGCACTTAATACCTCACTCCATCAAAACGTATATAGCCTAAGCGTTTCGCACCTATATCGACCGTAAAGCCATTTAGGTAAGGCACATTTTCGGGGACAGAAAAAACGTTGAATTCATCTGGCGCTCAATGGAGGATGCAATATCAACAAATCGAATTCAATGTACTAAAGGTCAATTAGTTCGAACTTTATAATAAACCGTGTTACAACCTTAAACTTATTCTCCTCCGCCTGCCTGCAATCGTATTTCAGGAGTTCACCATTTTAGTCATGAAACCCATGCAACCTTTTTAGATTGTATCTAGCCTCAAAAAATCATCTGTTAACATGAAGGGCACAACGCTACTCCACAGCTGAGAGCAACGGCCCCTTTAATGGTTGATCCGTTCCAAAATCTTGCTCTATTCTGCTTTCTCTTTACAACTGTCAAATCTTTGATTTTGATTTATTTGGAACTAAGACAGACATCCCCAAGGGATAGAAAAAAAACATGACAAAGTGCAAGCACTTAATTCAATCATGGTCCCTGATGTTGAGAGACAGGACATACATCCACATAAAACATTAAATATCAAAGAACATTGTGGGATAATAAATATAAAAAAGAAAATGCCCTACCCTCACTTTCTATATTAAAAACGTTCCTAAGGCAGCTTTTATCAATAGGTATGCAAACACTGCACACCATCCATCCCCTACAGTGTGTTTGTATACCACCTTTTAGTTCAGTGCATTACTCTGTTGGACAAGAATGGATCTTTCCCTCTCATGTTTGGATGTGTGTCTCTCTGTTACCTGTCACCAGGGCATTCCCTCCAACTCCTTTTCTGTCCAGCTCCACCTCCTCCTCCTGCTCCTCCTCATCAACCTTCTACTCCTCCGCCTCCTCCTTGTTGGATCGAAGAGACAACACAATCTAATGATAGGAGAGTAAATCCAAGCCTTTATAATAACATTATGTGTTCCTCTGATCTACTTTACAAGTAATTATGTTCAGTTGACTAGAGCGGAGGGTGTGAAGGAATAACTGAAAGTTATAACCTTAGAGGAAGAGTCCCATGGTTCATTATCAAACTACGCCAACATATGTGAAAGAGGCATATCTTCACCGCAAAGGACAAATGATGATCTTAACAGTATTTAATTTATGTATATTCATTGTTATAACTGAAATGTTATAACTGTATTAGCAAATCGCTTAGATTCATCTGTATTTCTTCACACAGTGGACCATCTGATTCTATAGCGTTTTGTACAGTTGATTTGTTGTTTATTGAGTTTGATTCTGGGATATCTATTGCACTTCTTATATTTATTTTGAATGATGTTGCAGCAATAAGATTTGCCAGTGGGGGAAATTAAACTTAATTAGAAATGTAGATAGAAACGTAAGCATCTAGAGTTTAGTCTCATCAGGTTTATAACATTATGAAGGTGCGTTCAGCATCAATCGCGGCAATGTTCGATATAAATATAGATTGCATATTTATATTGTGTGCTTACTTAGTTCCCCTAGGTCTATAAGTGGGATGTGTAACGTTATTGAGAATGATAAGAACCGAGAAAGGAAAACTTGAAATTACTTAAACTGATTTGTAAATGTGAAATGTAACAGAAAGTTTACCTTACTGTCCCCCACCTCCGGTTCTGAAGTTAAAAAAAAGAAAAAGTAACTTACACACAAAAAAACACACAATACTTATTTTTTCCTATAGGCTGATTTAGCTTTATATTATAAAATAAATAGTCCTCTAGAATTGTGTGCCCCATTTAGCTTAATTCGTCTTACAGTATACCTGTTTTGATATCAAACTTATTTTAGGAATCCCAACACACCCAAGAAACGTTTAAATAATCATGGATGTTTTATTTCTTGTGTGATTCATGCTACTGTGTTGCTTTTCGACCTACAAAACTGCAGTGACTGGCTAGGCTTTTGAATGTTTCCCAACAAGTCTGAATAGTGTTGTGTTTAGCGCATGGAGACTGACAACACGTAAAGCCTGTGAGATTAGCTTAAGCTAATTAGCCTAAAGGCGGCCATAATTAAATGACTACGGTTTGGAGAGGAAAAAACAACAGGGTATCAGCGGCTCGGCTCTCTGGTCCCGGTGAATAATAAAGCTTTATTTTTGTCCAAAAAGGAGCTCTAAAAGTCAAACCATTATTTCCTATTCACAACCAAAGATTTTCCCTATTACTTTCCGTTGACATGCTTGTTGGTTCGGCTCTCATAACCTTGGATTCTCTATCGCAAGGCAGTTCTGTTTCAGTACGATTATAGAGATATTCAACACATAAAAATGTAATACATACTTTTTACACTTTCCTCGCTCACATTATACATCCATTCGTTTAGCGTGTGGTGTGTAGGAAAAGTTAGAGAGTAGTTAGTCAGTCTGGACCATCGGGTATGTGTAGCAACGTCGCCATCTTGTGGTACAAATACGAAATACTGCCTCTGTGACAACGTTCACTCTGAATTATGTTTTATTGAACTCGAAGTGCAATTCAAGTTCAATATTTTTTTAATATTTAGGAGGAGATAAATATTTCACCAAATTGTGAACATTTATAATAATGTGCTGGAGCTGACTCACACAAGGAAAGACTGGAACTCGAAGCTGACCAATAAGTTAGGACTTTAGAAATAAGCATAAGGAAATTAATTCAGAGAAAAAGTTGTACACATAATACAATTGCACACATATCACTTATTTTATTGTTCAGCTGCATAACCGACGAGGGGTCTAGGCGTGTCCCTCCTCGGGTAGGCCCATTCCACGGGGGGCGCGCACCGTGCACGCGTACTTGATTATACAGCAGCCAGCCAGTGCAGCGGTAGACGCCGTGACAAAGGGCTGTTTCTGATGACGGTTGTTGGCAGTCTATATCGTCAAATAATAATCTAAACATACTACATGTTCAAGACACATGTCCGCGCGATGAGGGATCGTTTGGCAGAGTTGGCCCAGGTGAGTGTTGGGGAACACACCTGTTGTGCAGGTAGATAGTAAGTAGATATACCGTTGCTGGACTATGTTCGCTGCACCGTCTTCCTCATTTATCGCTTGACACGCCTGTTTTCCGTTGGTCTATTGTTGCTCATCTCGTTCACATCTCGCTGTCCAAAGCGTTAAGATTTTGCTATATGTTTGGCATTTAACTTTTTATTTCATTTTTTACAGGTCAGCAAAAACGTGGACAAGGGGTCCATCAAACGAGTGAATAGTTCACACATGGACGATTTTTTTCAAGAAGGTAAGTGGTTCATATGTATAGGCGTACATAATTGCTGACATGTAATGTTTTACTAGGCTTACATGAAAAAAAGAAAAAGGGTTATTTACACTCAAAACTGTGTGTGTGTGTGTGTCGTCTCTCTCTCTCTCCTCTCTCTCTCTCTCTCTCTCTCTCTCTCTCTTCTCTCTCTCTCACCTCTCTCTCTCTCTCTCTCTTCTCTCTCTCTCTCTCTCTCTCTCTCTCTCTCTCTCTCTCCTCTCTCTCTCTCTCTCTCTCTCTCTCTCTCACCTCTCTCTCTCTCTCTCTCTCTCTCTCTCTCTCTCTCTCTCTCTCTCTCTCTCTCTCTCCTCTCTCTCTCTCTTCATCTCTCTCCTCTCTCTCATCTCTCTCTCTCTCTCTCTCCTCTTCTCCTCTCTCTCCTCTCTCTCTTCTGAGCAGGTGAAAGAGGTACAGTCTCGGATATTGAAGATCACTTCTCATGTAGAGGAAGTGAGGAGGAAACACAATGAGATTCTGTCCGCTCCGATCTCCGAGCAGAGTGAGTAGTGTCTCCTAGTTCGTCACAAAGGTAACTCTGTACTCTTGGATCCACTAGTACTCCTATTTATATCGTAACTTCTGGTGGGAAACTGCAAGGGGCAGAGTAATGCCTGTTTCCTATTTTGTAATTGGCGATATTCTAAGGGCAACCTGGTTGAATTTCTTCAATACACTTCTTACTAACATGGTGCCAAGTGACTGTTGTTATAGTTGACCGTCAAGGCCTTCTAATAAGGTGGGGGTGTGGCTCTGTCTAGCTTAGCCTAATTGTAGGTCTACACATGGTGTTTTTGGAGGGGTTATTCTCATATAATAACAAAGGCTGTGTAACGTTGACAAATTAATATAGACTTCAGTTTCTAATACTGTACATTAATTTAAACGGACGTAAGTCCAATAAAGTACACTTTCTTTACTTTTATCTAGCAGGAAATATTTTTCTGTGAGTATTTTAGTGTGAAAGCACATTGCAATCATGATATGCAGTAAGGAAGAAGAAAATAGCCGGTGGCAAAAGTTTTCCATCATAAGAAGAACATAATGGTTCATATCCCCTCGCAACCCCAGTGTGATTAGTTTTCGACCCAAACATCTACTGGTTTTGAGTCACCAGCCTCAGGAATGACTGTTTCAAGAAAAAAACTCCAGGGTTTGCTCCATGCAGTGGATGATGTTGAAGATTATTAGCCTTGCAGATGTATCGGTGCCACTTTTGCTTCCTCTTTGGATCATGTTGTGTAAACACCAGGTTAATGAACACTTTACATTAAATGTAGTTATAAGTGGGAGATTTCATCCAAAGCGACGTACGAGAGAGACTGAGATGGAAGCAAACATCAAAGTAGTAGAACACATAAGATGCAAAGTAGGGGTTTTAATATTTCAGTATCTCACGGTTAGATTTGATTGCGATTTAGTATATAAGGGTGTTAATTTCAGGATCTTCTCCTTTGCGCTTTGAAAGGCAGTGTGGCAAATGGCATAAAAGAAGCGGTGTGTAAGTGTGTACGATTATGCAGATTTCATATTTGAGGAATGTATATGAACTAATCGCAATAATGTATACACACAGAAAGGCATACATCAAACAAAAGGAAACCAAATAAATAGATTGTTGGAAGTTGTGACTCGATTCAGATTCTACCATCGTCCGGTTGTCCTGCGTTAATGACATTGACTTGACTGGTTTAATTTGTGTACCCTCCTCAGGGAAGAAGCATGAACTGGAGGAGCTGAACAAGGATATCAAGAGAGACTCCACCCTGGTGCAGGCAGAACTCAAAGGTAAGGATTGCTCCTGTTTTTAAACTGCATTATCTGAAACCACATTGTACACATTGTTTTGAATTGGAAAAGTGCAGCATGAAATGGCTGCTCTATGGAAGGAACTTTAGCTTAAGCCTAAATTATTCTGTGTGTGTATTTGACATTTAAATGAGTAGCAGTACAAACTGTCAAACAGGAAATGGGGAAAACTGGCAGAACTGGCAAATCATGGCTCACCCTACCGTATGTGTGTGCACTTGTTTATGTGTGTGTACGTGTGTCTGCCCACAGCGATCAAACAAGGCTTGTCTCTTGATGAGAATGAAAACAATGCCTCAGTGGATCAACGCATACAGAAAAATCAGGTCCTTCATTTGATTGCACCATTGCATTGTGACCTTTAGTAAAAAAAAGTAAACTATATACACACATTCAGATATCACCATTAAGGTTTGAAAATGGCAAAACATGGCAGTCAGAGTTAATCTCTATTCTATAGTATTGTAAGTAAAACAGGACATAAAGCTATAGCGATAAAACATGCTTTTTTTTTTTTTTTTTTGTCACTCGCTAAATGGCCGAAATCTATGAAACATTTGCTACTTGGTTGCATAAAGGCCTAATTTATCTTTTATTAATTTTATTAGCCTACTCTTCAAGGAAATTCCGAGACCTTTTACACCTATTGAATATTGTCTGTAGCACTCGGATCTGACCCGGCAGTTTGTGGAGGCCATGACGGCTTACAGCAAGATACAGGTGGCCTTCAGGGATGAGTCCAAGAACCGAATCCTCAGACAACTGGAGATCAGTGAGTTAACACACACACACACACACACACACACACACACACACACACACACACACACACACACACACACACACACACACACACACACACACACACACACACACACACACACACACACACACACACACACACACACACACACACACACACACACACTATGACCATCTGCCGTGTCCCATGTTGACACATCCAAATCCTTTCATGTCCCTGGCGGGAGTAGTATTTGCTCTAAGGGCTGGGGGGTTGTATCCCTAGTCTCCACCTCTGAAGATAACATGAGCTGTTGTAACAAGACACCCGTGCTGGTGTGTTGCTACGGCAGCGGTTCCTCGGATACAAAGGGAATAACCGCCACCGCACTGCTACACAGTGTTGTTAAAGGGGCCGCGCCACGGGTTTGTGTTGTCGGCCGCTCCTAGATATAATGTCTGTTAAAAAAAATGCACTTTGCTCTTGGTATCGGAAGAACAGCCTAATATACAGATGAATGCACGCTATGAATTAAACAAAGGAATGCTCTGTATCAAGTCTGAGCGCTGCCTTTTTTAACGTTGTTTGGGTTTGTCTTTTCATCTGCAAACCATTAAAGGCAGAAGCACCAACAGACAGGAATGATACTACGAACTAAATAAACAATAGAATGGTGGAGAGATGTGGTGTGAATAAGGTGCTGTGCAGTAGGGATTAAGCTTTCACAACCTTTCTTCACCTTCAACGCTTGTCAGAGTGACCAGCGTTGATTGCATTGGTTATTATGGCATTAGTTACTAATGATGAGGGGTCCTCTCTTGCTCTCCTAAAAACAGCCTTCTTACACGCTTATTTTATGTAGTAGGTCCTGGCACCTAATAGTACCTAGCAAGATATCTTTGTTGCATACAGGGAAATGGTTAACCTGGGCTTGACCCTTGTTCTATGAACATCCTTACTGTACCGACAGTACAGGCACTTTTTGTGTGTCGGATAAAAGTGTCTGCTAAATGTAAAATGTAAATGAGTTGCTTACACTGGGCTAGTCATGAACCAAACGTTTACGAACCCACACTGTTGATGTTGACCACTTTGTCCTGGGATGAGACCTAACTTCCTGTTTCCTGTTCAGCTGGAAAGGTGACTTCAAATGAAGAGTTGGAGGCCATCTTGCAGTCTGACAATCCCTCGATCTTCACATTTGATGTGGGTAAAGATATGATCTGCCTGTACATATCACAAACACATTTAACAATATCATTTAAAGAACTCTTAAAATTATAAGTTTAATGCTGACCCAAAAGATGTCCACTAACATGTTCATTCACAGTCCCAAGAATATATGACCACTTTGATAAAACATTCAATATTAGGCTGTAATAGTGAACTCTAGCATCATTCCAGTGCGGTAACAAATGCTGGCTAGTTAAAGGCCATTCTGACCCTTATTGTCCAACATGTGTTGTGCATGGATGAGTATAGTGGATTTGTTCCAGGTGACTGATGACACTTACTGACTAGTTAAGTGCTTTCATTAATGCTTTCCATTACAAATCAACACATTTGCGACCCGATAATTTTTCCACGCAGGTGGCCCAGGACTCCCAAATGACGCGTCACGCCCTGAGCGAGATCGAGTCCCGGCACCATGACATCATGGACCTGGAGTCGAGCATCAGAGAGCTGAACGAGATGTTCACCGACGTCGCCGTGCTGGTAGACACCCAGGTACCATGTGTAGAAATAACATTTAAATAACGCCATTTGCTACTTCGTCATGCAGGCATCGCAGCTACAAGACTAGTGGTTTGAATGAGGACCTCTAGGTGTTGCACTCTGACCCCAACATGTGCTCATCCACCACCACACCTCCCTGATCCAATGGGAATCCTAGTTCTGGGTCTTTCCTGGCAGGAGCTGCAGCTCATGAGGACTAACGACGCATATGATTGGCTTCCGGTTTCTGGCTCAGAAACTGTGCTGTCCTACTTCCACTGTTGATTTGACCTGAGGCTTGTCTGTCAAAAGTGGGCTGAACGAGGCAGTGGGCCAGGAATCCAACTCTTGCCAAGCTTATTGACACAAAGTGGGCTGATGAACTATCTTGGCTTAATTAGTGAGCACATTAATAAGTGTAACTGTTTACAGCTGGCATAATAATTTAAAGTGAGAATGTTTGGTAGTGCTCCTTATAATCTATCTATTTGCACTCAATTGTTTGATTTGCTTAATATGTTTAAAGATTTGGGCAAATGCAATGGAATTGAGCCATGTGTTTTTTTTAACTGTTTTTGACAATCCAATTTCCCTGTGAAGTATGTAAACAGGAACCCTGTCTTCTTCTCCAGGGTAACCTGACGAATAACATAGAGAAGAACGTGAGCAGCGCTGCAGAGTACATTTTCGTTGCCAAAGGAGAAACCAAGAAGGCAGTGCTGTACAAGAAGAAGGCGTGCAGGGTAATAGCCTGAGGCCTTGGGACCAGAGCTGTCTGGGTGCTGTCAGTTAAAACCCTTTATCAGTGACTCCCATACACTCTGTATGTGAATATTTTGACCCCCTGGTCAAACTATTTCAGCAAAGGAAATGTTGACAGCACTGGAAGTTCTTTATTATTGCTGTGACAAACTATTTTCTTTATATGTAATTTCTTTATCTTTGCTGTATCCATGGTTTGCTATGCTATGATGCTTCATTTTACTTCTGATTTTTTTGTTGTTGCTCTAACTAATGTGAAAAAATTGTGTTAAATAAAACCATTATGTATTGATTTAGAATGTTTGCTTCCTGCTTGACCATCCAGCGTTTTTGTTCTGTCTGTTGATGGAATGAGAATAGTTAACTGACGTTAACTATTAAACATCAGTCAACCAAGTTTCATGTTGAATACTGTGGAGAGTAAGAGCTGGGCTTTGAAAAGGGGCATTCATTTGGATGGATGACTTTCAGGATTTGGTTGGAGATAACTGGAGTGATTGGTGTATAACCCAGTGATGTTGTAAATGGTTTGTATAGTTAGTGGGTTTGACCTTCCCAAGCGACCTGTCAAAATAAGAAAAAAAAACAGAATTTATGGTTATGGTTGATTTTATAATGTGATTATGAACAGTGATCACAAGTTTTAAAGTCACTGACCGCCACCTAAGACAATAGCTGAATAACATCAACAGTGCAGATAACAGTGGTGTTAGGCATTTCTTCAAGACTAGAAGATAGAGAAGTGTCTTTAAATGCATCTTTAACCAACCTTTTTTGTGGCCTCCTAGGAAATGAGAAATCACGAACTACTTATTTTTGACCGTCCCATTTCTTTACATTGATAGCATACTATTAGGTGCTTTTGTCCTAAGCATTAAACAGATCCATGACTGTATACATTCATAGCATGGGTGGAAGACTCCCCCAATAGCTCTAAAGCTCCTGCTCTGTTCTCCACCAGTTGAGCTAGACATGACTTTGGCGATGAATCTCAATTGTATAACCCTAACCGTTGATTATGTGTGTTTATTTTGCAGAAGTATATCATTATTGCTGCAGTTGTTGCAACATTGCTGGCGTTGATAGCGCTAATTGTCGGTTTAGCCTTGGGTCTACCCAAGGCCTAACCTCCGTCCAACCCAGACATGGTAAGTAAATGTCACTTAATATATTGGTCACTGAACCAAACCAAAATGTCCACCTTTATGATGCTGTAAATACGATTTAAGAGATATGCCTTTAGTTTATTTTGTCAAATGGCATAGTATCCATTGAAAAATGCTGGGAGTAGCTGTTCTGGTTGACTGCATACTTGGCTCTGTATGAGGCCATTTAGATTTTAGGCCGCTCATTTCTGAAAAATCTGGGTAACTCATCCCTGATTGGTTGGGGGAATACATCTCGCCTTTCAATCACAGTCGTGTGAATTCAACACTTTTCCATGGTGGAGAAACGTAGGGAGGAATGGAGCAGAGAGGCGTTCATAATTATTATTCTTTTGGAAGATTGGAAGATTTATTTTCAAATCTGGTCTTCTTGCCTACTGCAGCTTTAAGTCTTTATCTAACACAAAGCTTCCACCCCATTTATTTGTGCAGGTGGACACTCAAATGAAGGATCAAGTGCACAAGCATTATACACCAGAAGATGGCACTGCAGATGTGGCTTCTGATTAGACCTTCTGAAAAAGTGTTAAGAGTTAAGATGGCTGGGTAAAATGTCTTACATTAATGTATTCATTTAATATTGCCTATTTTATGTAATCACAATCTTTTTTAACTTTGAATCGACTATTTATTAGTATTTATTTAATTTATATCTAATATAGAGACCTTCGTGACCAAATATTTGTAATGTCATTGTTATTCTATCAATGTCCCGTGCC
Source organism: Gadus macrocephalus (assembly GCF_031168955.1). Lineage (NCBI taxonomy): Eukaryota > Metazoa > Chordata > Actinopteri > Gadiformes > Gadidae > Gadus > Gadus macrocephalus. The sequence continues at coordinate 10,040,606 of NC_082385.1, forward strand.
TTTTGTTTTCTAAATGAATGTATATTTTGTATTGTATAGTTTCATAAAATCATTAGCTGTGGACCTTTTGGTCTGAAATGAAGAACCCTTTGTGGAGCAAGAGAAACCATCCTTTCAATATGCTGAGCAGGTTGACCAAAGTGCCTGCGGGCCAATAAAGGGATCAGGTTATCTGACCACCCTCTCGTCACTGTCTCTGCTGTTCCCAGAAGGCCGATTGTTCTGTTTGCGAAGCCCAAGTTAATATCAATGAATTAGCCTGCTTTGGGTGGCATTTTTTGACACATTTACAACTTATGTCCCCAGGACAAGGGCAAAGGGCTGTTTTATCTGCTGCTATGGCTGCATGAATCAGCATTGATTTTAAGTGTGATGCCCTATTCTGTCTTGCTACCTCTCTAGCTCTCTTACATACACACACGCATGCACACGCACGCACATGCACACGCACACACCAACACACCTTAGTTGGTGCCCACATGCACGCACACACACGAGCGCACGTACACACCTTAGTCTATGCCCACAAACACACCTTAGTGGGTGCCTACGCAGACATACACGCACAAACACCTTAGTTGGTCTCCACATGCACGCAAACACATGCATTTGCACACACAAGCAGGTGGCCACACACACACACACACACACACACACACACACACATAATGCATTTGCCCCCCCAACGCCAGTGCCCTGAGGTCTCTGTCCTGTCTGTAATGGAGGAAAGTTAGACAGTCATGCTGCTTCTCCCGCAACACTGGACCACAGCCAGGAAGAACCCATTGACTTATCTCCCTCTCTGTCTCCCTCTACCTCTCTCGCCCACTCTCCACCCCTCCCTCCCTCCCTCTACCACTCTCTCTCTCCTCTAGATAACATTACACAGCACTCTACACTGTGCTGAAACTCCTGAATTACAAATAAGAGGAACAGAGGACAGGGAAAAATTTATAATTATAATAATGACAATGTAATCAAAGACCAGGGGAATACATAACTACATATAAAAGATATTAACGAAAGGAAATACCAGGACGACAAGCACAAAAAAAGTTCACTTTATTGGATTTGACAAATGTGGCATTTTCTGTGTGTCTGGGCTGCATTCCAAATCGATCGGTGTTGTGGAGGTTTTTTTTGTCGTGAAACACAGCTGGACCAAGGACAGGTCGAGGTCACTCTGCCTGTCCTCAGTCTGTCCAACCAGAAGGCCCTGTAATAGCTTTAAACACAGCTCCCACTGGCAGAACTGCATTCATGTCCAGATGGAATGGACAGCAGTGTCCACAGCGGACGATACACAGGCAGATGAGATGAAGAGTTTCGAAAAAAACGACACAATGAAGTGAAGGTGCTTTTTGGAATAAAAAAAAGGTTGTTTGGTGTTCCTCCATGTTGGTCAAACGGCAGGGCTTCTCGCAGTTACTTCTTGGCTTTGCCCTGGGCGGCGACTGCCTCCATGGCTTTCTTCACCGTCTCCTCGTCACCTAGGAAGGCCATGGGCTTGACGGGCTTCAGGTCGGCGTCGAGCTCGTACACGATGGGGATCCCCGTGGGCAGGTTCAGCTCCATGATGGCGGCGTCGGACATGCCTGGAGAGACGTAAACAAGACGAACGCGTCGGTCAGGAGAGTCGGTGGGGGCTTGGTTAAGGGGACGATATATAGTGGTCTTATTTTTGAGACCGAAGAAGTTCTTTGCAGACGAGGTGTTTCGCAATAATGTGGGTTCGGTTTGGTCACTGAGCGATCCGTTGGTTAAGACAAGTGGGGTCTCCGTGGGGTCTCCATGGAGACGGGAAAATCGGAAAACATGATTCACCACTTCCAAATGATTGGTAACTTAAAGATGCTGTAGTTGAGATGTAATTTTTTTTTTTTTTTATGCATTTTAATGCCAAAATACCAAAGCCATTTGTCAGCTATAAGTGACTTAAATGCTCTGTGAGAATGTGTTTTGCAGAATTGATGGCAGGAATGAAAAAGTGCAGTTGTAAAGTCCCTGTGAAAAATGGTGCTGTCATGCAGGGAAATAACCCAAAACACCATTATTTTCAAGTTGCTTGTGAAAAAGAGTTTCTTAACTAGCGTCCCTGGACCATGCAGCAAACTTTCTAATATATAGCCTCACTGCATTGTGGTTTAGAGTGGCTCGGCAACCTGAATATGGGATGTTGGAATACATTCATCTCACACTGTCCCCTCTGCTTGGCTGCTCTGTGCTCCTGAGTCAGTAGAGCAAAGATACATCTAGATTGCTTTGTTAAATCTAAGTTTAAATCAAAATAATTGTCTTTTGTTTCTAATTTCTTTATTTCCACTCCCTTATCCAGCCACCACTGCCGCTAGAAAATGGCCAACCTTCACAACAGAAAGGTCGCGCTTGTAACGCTAAACCACGCGTCTGGCCTTTACCCGTGTCCGAGCTCCGGGGGAGCGAGAGAAAGAGACACCGGGGTATTTTTAGACCCTGTAATCTGGGAATGTGTACTGTGTGCCTGTGTGTATGCATGCATGTCCATGTGTTTGGTGTATAGGATGTCATTGAAATACTATGTTTATCCACATACACAAGATAAATAAAATGTCAACCCCATGTCTTGGTTTCAATTAGAGCTGAAAAGCCAGAGAGGTCAAAGGTCAATGATAAGGTCGGAGTTCAGTTAAAACGTGACACCTAAACTTCTCCATTTGCACATGCACCTACAAACCCTCCTCGTGAGAGACACAACTCATATCCCACAATACTCCCCCCAACTAACTTACTGAATATGACACAGAGAATCCAAGACAGACACAACTAATATTTGAGAATGTGTGTGCGTATATGTGTGTGTGTGTGTGTGTGTTTTTGTGTGGGTGTGTTTTTAAAAACGTTCATTTCGACCACTTCGTCCAACTCACCCTCTAAGTGCTTGACGATGCCACGGAGACTGTTGCCATGGGCAGCGATAATCACGTTCTTGCCGGCCTTGATCTCGGGAGCGATGACGTCGTTCCAGTAGGGCAGGGCGCGGGCGATGGTGTCCTTCAGGGACTCACAGGTGGGCAGCTCGCCTGGCTTCAGCCCCTTGTAGCGCCTGGACTGGGGTCGGCACGGAGCACACACATCCCCGCGTCACAAGGTGGGACTCTTAGCGGGAGAACGTGTCACCTGCTGACTTTTTCGGAGTGTCCTATTGTGTCTTATTGTTATTTGCATCTGGTCCTCGTTGCTCATTTGTCGCTTCATTTTCCTCCATTAAATCTTTTACTGTGACTTTAGAACCTTGATAGCTATCTTCCTTGTCTGGCCTTTTGAAAGTATCTTTTAACTTTTTAAATGTAAACATTTTAAACTTCAAACTGCAAACGTCAAAATATGTCCTATTACTTTGGTCATTACATGCATACAGTACTATTATCCATTAGTTATACGATTCCACTTCCATTTTGGTCAAGCTTCATGTTGTTTTCCAGCCAGCGAACCATATATACAGTATGTACATTGAGCATTCAGTACAAACATACATTACATACAGTATATACACAAAGTAAACAGCATACACCCCCAATGCACATGCAAAACACCTCCTCCTCCTCCTCCCTCCATCCCCACGACGGCCATCCCCCTCACCCCGCTGATGATCTTGCTGTAGGCGTGCTCCGCGTCCATGGGGGGCGGGGGCGTGTCGAAGGACCGGCGCCACACCTTCACCTGCTCCTCTCCGTGCTTCTCGGCCGTCTCGGCCTTGTTGAGCCCGGTCAGCCCGCCGTAGTGGCGCTCGTTCAGCCTCCAGGTCCGGTGCACGGGCAGCCACATCTGGTCCGTGCCCTCCAGGATGGTCCACAGGGTCTTGACGGCGCGCTTCAGCACCGACGTGTAGCACACGTCGAACTTCATGCCGGCGTCGCGGATAGCCAGGGCGCCGCGCCGCGCCTCCTCCATGCCCTTCTCGCTGAGGTCGGCGTCGAACCAGCCGCAGAAGCGGTTCTCCTGGTTCCATTGGCTCTCGCCGTGACGCACGATCACAAGGCGGTGGACAGCGGCCATTGTTGTTTTGGTCTTGGTGTTTTTAGAAGGGAAGACAACAGGGATTGACCTTTTGGCTGAAGCGCAGACGACAGACCCACAGGAGAGTTCCAACCCTCTAACAGGCCGCAAGCTCTTTTTATAGCCGGCTGGGACGTGGCCCGGGGCCTCCCCTGGCCTTCCACCTGTCACAAGGCTCCCTTGGCTCTGAGTGACGTGCAACCATGGCCACTGAGAACAGGTTCCTCTCTGGAGCGTGGATGCTAAGGC